>NC_142945.1:36667354-36734854 GCF_046866305.1 Octopus bimaculoides | reverse complement strand
ACAAGAAAAATAATGACAGGATATAGGATGCACCACCCAAAATCTGACATAGAAAGGCTATATATACAACGCACAGAAGGTGGCAGGAGTCTTATACAGTTAGAAATCTATTATAAAATAACCACCATAGGACTGCAAAAATACCTACTCCAGAAGCAAGGGAAACTAATACAAATAGCCACAAAACACGAGCAAAACAAAAAACTGTTTTCAGTATTTAAGGAAGCTGACAAATCCAAACAAGAAATCAATCTACCTAACAAATACGAAGAAGAAGAAGAAGAAACAACAAAAGCTATAAAACAAATGAAATCCAAACTAAAACTAGAACAGCAACGGACCATGATAAAACGATGGCAAGAAAAGCCCCTACATGGTAAATACTGGGCTAAACTAAATGCGAAAGAAATAGACAGAGAAAAATCCCAGCAATGGCTGAGAAGCTCAGGACTCAAAGCAGAGACTGAAGGATTTTTAATTGCTGCACAAGACCAAAGCCTCCCCACCAGAAATTACCAAAAACACATAATGAAAAGAAATATAACAAGTAACTGTAGAATATGTGGAGATCGACAAGAAACAATAAATCATATTATCTCTGGCTGCCCAGTCCTGGCTAAGAAGGAATATATTCACAGACACGACAGAGCTGGGACCTATATACACTGGAAGCTATGCCAACATTATGGAATAACAACAGAAAAAAGATGGTATAAACACACGCCAGAAACGGTCACAGAAAACGAGAAAGCAACCATACTCCGGGATATGCCAATACACACAGATAGAGAAATTAAAGCAAATAGACCAGATATAGTTGTCAAAGATCATGAAGAAAAAAAATGCTTTCTAATTGATGTATCAATACCAGCAGATGACAACGTTTCTCTAAAAGAAATGGAAAAACTTTCAAAATACAAAGACCTGGAAATAGAGATAACTCGAATGTGGAATCTAAAAACAGAAACAATTCCTATCATAGTAGGTGCCTTAGGTATAATAAAAAAATATTCAGACAAATACATAACAAAAATAGCAGGACTTACAAATATATATAACATACAGAAAATTGCACTACTGGGTACTGCACACATTCTACGCAAAACACTTTCAATACAGTAAACATAAGAGCACCACAGCAAACCACAGCACATACCCAAGGCGCACAGAGCTGCGCTCGGTAGTGAAGTGAAAGCACGTTATAAAAATAAAACTACTGAATAATAATAATAATAATAATAATAATAATAATAATAATAATAATAATAATAATATTAATAATAATAATAACAGGCAAAGGAATATCTAAGTGAATTCCAATTGCAACAAATTCGAGAATTAGACGAACTAGAAACACCCGCAGAAAAAGCTAAGCGCTTGAAAACCCGTGCTAAAGTTGCTGCCTTAGATATTATGACTAATAAATGGCATGGAAAACCTCTCAATGGCAAATACCCAAAGAGAGCGACTAATGCAGATATTGACAAAGCCCTTACTGATCAATGACTAATGGTCTCTGGCTTGAAATCAGAAACAGAGGGGTTTATCATAGCAGCCCAAGATCAATGCCTACCTACAAAGAACTACCAGGCCAACATATTAAAGAACGGCAGCTCCCCATTATGTCGTATATGCCAACAACAAAATGAGACCATCGATCATGTTGTCTCCATGTGCAGTCTGCTTGCGCCTACAGAGTATCTCAACAGGCATGATAGAGCTTCACAATATATTCACTGGGTAATATGCAAAAACCTGGACTTGCCCCATGATAAAAACTGGTGGGAACACAAACCACCCCCAGTACTTGAAAATGATCACATCGCACTCCTCTGGAACTTCACCATTCAAACTGACAGAAAGATAGATGCAAATAGGCCAGACATCATACTGAAAGACTTCAGACAAAAATCATGCCTCCTCATTGATATGACTGTCTCAATCGATATAAACGTATCTGTCAAGACCTACCAAAAACTGCGTAAATATAAAGATCTTGAAATAGAAATTAGCAAAATGTGGAACCTGAAGACTAAAACAATACCTATTGTCATAGGTGCCCTGGGAATGACAGCAAAATGGGCTGATTACTACTTAGCTCAGATACTAGCAAACCCCAAAATGGCTGAAGTTTACAAGATAGTGCTCATGGGAACTGCCCATATCCTACGTAAAATACTATCTATGTGATCTCAAATTTTAAAACAAACACATAATTCTCTTATGGTTTTTTAAACATTCTCTAGAACAACACTATGTACAAATCCAAATATATGGTACCCTAGGCATAACACCTACATGAACTTCTAACTTGTTGTCTCTTGAGGTCTCTGGGTGAGACTTGGATCCAACTTGTACAAATGCAGAGCAAAAGTCAAACATAAAATAATAATAATAATAATAATAATAATAATAATAATAATAATAATAATAATAATAATAATAATAATAATAATTCGAACCTCTCTCCTCTTATATCTGCACTCTATCTTTTCCTTTTGTTTTACAGTTCGCTTAAATAGTTCGTTAGTTGTTGATTTGCAATTATGAGGAATTAAAAAGCATAGTAGACTTCAGAACATCCTAAATGGTGATGCATTCATCTTCGCACGTTTCGACAAGTTACCCTTACTTATTCTCCATATCCTTCATATTCTTACAAAAGAGTTGGTAATTCTGATTTTAGTCGACAGACGGAGCCCCTGGTTGTCGGTTTCTGACACTAAGGACGAGGCGATTTCTTTCGCTATACTTGAAACTGTAATCGCTTGTGAAATTGGTAGAGCTTTGAAAGCATCAACTTCTGGGATCCTCTGCTGATGCTTCTTGTATAACTACTCTCTTTACCTCTTAAGTTTTCTTTCCTACACCTTCTACACAAACAGTTCTCAAGTATCTCTTACCTACAAACGACTAACATTCAGGCTTTTCGTCCTGCATCACCAGGCTTATTGAATTTTCTATTCATTCATAATTCGAAGCAGTTTCGAGATGAATTGTTTTGTGGTCTTTGGGAATGTCAGGGTATAAAACCTTACATGTCCAACGACTGTACTCCACTATATTTTTTACTGTCATCTCGACATTCGTTACCTTCTTCTGATATCCTACAAAGAAGACATCGAGCCAAGGATCAAATACACCACCATTGCGTGTTCTTGTGAGAGATATTGGTGATGTCTTTCACCACCTCTCATGTATGTTGTCCCGTGCGCTGCGGAGCCACCCTATGAGTAGTTTTGTGACAGCCTAACTCTCCTTGTTTTCCTCCACAATTTTTAGGATTTGATACACGCTTTCATATGTTCCCCCCAGGTCAAAGGAAAACATATTGTACTACACATTGCCAAGATTTCTTTGGATTCAGAATCCTTTGATAAAACCTTTTCCAGGTTCTTCCATTTCAAGCGATGGTCTCGAACCCTATGAGACCGGGTACCAGGGTTCCATGGCGTATAATGATAAGGATATCAGCATTTCTCCCTGAAAGGGACACTGATCAGTTGCAGGGTTCAAATCCAGCAATTTTGAAGGGAAAGGGATGGTCGATTACATCGATCTCTGTGTTCAAGTGGTACTGAGAGGATGGGTTTGGCTTGTATAAACATCTCTATTGCTGGCTCTGAGCAAATTGGATGTTAATCGAATTTCATTAAGATTTTTCTTTATCGAATATTTTGCCCACAGATCTTTGAAAAAATATGTGTTCATTCTGTATACTTTGCTATGGAGTAGTTTGTGGTTGAAAATGTTTACATTATATTTTGTAAACAACCGGTTTCTTATGTTTCAATGCTTCAAACAATTGTGATAACAATTAGAGGTACTGACTTCAAAAGCGAAAGCGGTATAAGAATTTCGAGAAAGATTCTAATAGCTGTGAAAGCAAATGTACAGTTTTAAAAATAAAAGAGAAATAGAAAAAACATTCTAACTAAACACGCTGATGTAATTACTGATAGAGACACGACAGAGAAACACAGAAAAGTATGACAATTCTACAAACGAATACATTCGTAATGATAGACTTTCGTACTACACGAGTTGCAAGGAAAAAAATTAACTGAGGCAGTAACAACAGCAGCTTTGCAAGTGTTAAAAGCTAAAGAGTAATATTTAAATATGAATTAAGTGGGTGAGCGAGCAGAATCGTTAGAACGCTGGGTGAAATATTTAACGGCATTTTGTCCGTCTTTCAGTTCTGAATTCAAATTTCACCGGGGTCGGCTTTGCTTTTCATCTTTTCTAGGTCGACTTTGCGGATCTATTTTAAAACGGGGGCACCAGTATTTTCTTAACGAAACACTAACGAAACACTTTGAAACTTGGGACACTGGTAGAATGTGTCATATAAAACATCTTTTACTCTTAGTCTTCTTAACAAAAAAATGTACATCGCATGTTATTCCATATTAAAGTTGTCGTATTTCTGTAATTTCAACCAATCACTGACGTCTATTCAGCTGAATAGAGTTACTGCTGGGCGGTCATAAAAATGTTATTCCCTGTGACATATTTCAATCGTAATTTATACGCATATATTGTTTATATAATAAATTACGCTGTGCGTATCTGTGTGTGTAACAATTTTAGAGTTCGGATTCTAGAATTAGGGTTAGTTTTAGGGTTAGGGTTAGGGTTACGGTTACGGTTAACAGTCTAGTTAGGGTTAGGGTTAGGGTTAGGGGATTAATACGATATACACCGTTACAGCGCTAACTGTTTTCAACTGAATAGACGTCAGTGATTAGTAGAAATTATCGAAATAAGACAATTTTTTACATGAAATAAATTCGAATACAAAATTTTTTTCTGTTCTATAACACAAAATAAATAAGTATACGAAGTTTGAAAGTCTTTCGGTACCAAAAACACTACATAAAACATAAATGAAAACTGGTGCCCCCGTTTTAAAATAGATCCGACTTTGCTTCTCATCTTTTCTATCACAATTGTTTAAAACATTGAAACATAAGAAACCGGATGTTTACAAAATATAAGGTAGACATTTTCAACCACAATCTATTCCATAGTAAAGTATACAAAATGGACACATATTTTTTTCAAAAATCTGTAGGCAAAATATTCAAAAAAGAAAAATCTTAATAAAATTCGGTTACCATTCAATTTGCTCAGAGCCAGCAATAGAGATGTTTATACATGCCAAGCCCATCCTCACAGTAACAGTAATAACAGCAACAGCAGCAACAACAACATCATCAGCAACAACAACAATAGTTCTTTCGCTTTTAAGTACCAATTGTTTTCATTATTAATATAATAAAGCGTCCACAAAGATACTATGAAATATGCGGGGACAAACAATAAAATTTCTATAAAACAAGAAGGGTGAAGCTGTTATAAAATATATTAAGACGTTAATTATTTTTCTAACACAAAATAAAATATATGTTAACATAGACATAATTAAAAGAAGTATAACAGAGAGTAACCTCCTGGACGTTCCACAACTTTAATTATTATCTTCCTTTGATTTATTCATCAAGAAAGTACAACATTTCCGTATGTAATTCCGGTGTTAGGGCAGGAAAGTAAGGGCCTACAGTTGTTTTGATCCATGTATAATTCTAGGCTGATCACAATAGTAGTCTCTAGAAGTAACCTATCTTCTACACATTTCATATAGTCAGAAGTGCCATGATTATCATCGAAGTGAATGTGGACTCCATCTTGATTGCCTCCATTCTGATTGCCTTCACCAGGTTCATTTTTCTTTTGTGGGGATGTTTCTTTTCCCCCCACTCCCGTTTCCTGTTCGTTTTCTATTCTTTGTTGCAATACAATGGCGTAGTAATACTGAAAAAGTATTATTTGGTTTCCTGGCCGTCAGTTTCTGGGAAATTTCAACGTGATGAAATTTTCAATCATTCTTGGAAGTGCGGAAGATGGTGTTCTGGAAACAGCAGACCTTGGGACTCACACTTATTGCTACTGGATTAACTGCTCTTCTCTTCTGCACTTATCAAATTCTTCCGGCCAAAGAGACTTTAAATAACCTTTACTGCCACATATGTAGCAACTAGACCTTCCATCTTGCACCGCCAGTCGCATGGATTTTCCTTCCGCAACCTCGACCGAACATCGTCTCAGTATAATTCTATAATCTTTGTAGATCATTAGAACTCGTATGCTTATCAAGATCCCCACCCGATCACATGTCGTCCCTTGTTACCTCTGCGCTTATTTAATATTGTGTAACAAACGTGATGACAAACCAAGAGTCAATATCATTATCACTGTTCTTGACCCTCATATTGCACCGACCCATATGCTTGTCAGTAATGTATGAGCTGTAGTATTATACAGCAACTGCGTTTGTATATCACACAATGCACCCTCCTCAATTTTGAAAACCAGGTACACTGTTCTAAAAGTGTTACCTTGACAGATAGAAGAAATGTTATTCTACGCATTAAGCAGAGCTAGGTCTAGCCATTATTTTCCAAGCAGGGGAAGAACTGTTCCCTTTTTGGCAGCGCAGTGTTAACCATTCGCTAGTCATCTGACCTTTCTGAACATGGTTAGTCACATGGGGGTTTTTACACACCCCAATACAAAAATGTTTATAGTTTTAGTATTATGTAAGATATACTCATTCTGTTGGTTCAGGATATATCTGCAATCATCGCAGAAAAATTTTAAACTTTTGTAGCTGATAGATATTAATATAAAACAATAAAATAAAATAAGTTATAAAATTAAGGAAAAACTAAAAATTCTTACATTCAGATTACATTTATTTTGAAAATACTCACAGAATACTCTATTTTGTAGAATTTTTAAATATCTCTGATGAATATTAACATTAAAAATAACATAACAGGCAATCTCCATTACAATATCCATTAACTCAAAACTTGAACTGCATTAGTCACATGGGTTGACCAGACAAAAACGCCACAAAAACGCCACACCATCTGCAACACACCCTCACTGAGTCAGAAGAGTAGAGGAAGGGAGCAAAATAATAATAATAATAATAATAATAATAATAATAATAATAATAATAATAATAATAAGTTGCCAACAAGAAATTACGAGCATTTAAAAAAAATGGGGTTAACAACACACCCATGTGACTAACATAGTCAGTAAGGTTCTTCTTCGTTCGTTCTTGGATATAGCGCACCGGTAAAGTCAAGTCTTTCTTGGTGACAAAGTCTAAGTAGATCGCTTCTCGTCCAACCCACTCATTTTCAAAATGTGCACGTTACTTTCAACGTTGTTGTAGCTTTGTGTATTGGTGGACTTATGGATGAGAAAGGAGATCTTTTGTTTGTGTTGATGGTAAGAGAAATTTTTTTCTGGGTTGTGACGTTGGTCTCTGATATTGACTTCTCTTATTTCTAGCGGTTGAATTGCTAGTTTTTCTCTAGGCCTGAAGATGTAGCTACATTTTAGAGCCTTTGTTGTGGATGTATTTCCCGGTGAATAGCGTTGCTGCTGCCACAAAAGAAGCGATAGCATCGTTGATAGTACGGTGGGGGTGTTGCTGTTATTCATTGTTTTCTTTTTAGCATGAGTGCAGTTGTTGTTGCTTTTGCTCCACTCACCTGAAACTGGTAGAACCGGAAAATCTTTTTTATTATAGATAAGTCTGTTGATGATGTTGCTATTCGTGATTTCATTATTATTGTCATCGGGAGTTGTTTTTTTTTTTTCGGCTTTACGTTCTGAGTTTAAATTTCACCGTGGTCCATTTTGCCTCCCATTCTTTCGGCATCGATAAAAATACGTACCAGTTGAGCGCTTCGGTCGATATAATTGGCTACCCCTTCGCAATCGCTGGCCTTGCCTATAGCAGAAAAGATTACACTAGGGTACAATTTTGAATATAATTTCTGTTGAATCTGATTTTTCACTTGGTTTAGACTAAATTTCGCATCAGGTTACTCTCTGAATAAGTACGATTGTATTATTTGTCCACAGGTAATAAGATTGGTCAGTTGATTGGTTTTATTACTTTATTGATAAGTGGAATCTATCAGAATCTGGTAACTTTAGGCTGAATTTTGAAAAACATGCTAGCCTGTAGTCAGTTTCACATCTCCTTCTAAAACTAATTCACGATCATTGACAAATCAAATGCCTCAGCTGGTCTTCAATCCTGAAGAGTCAAAATCCTGCTTCAAGATGGAAATTGGAAGCTGACTTGATGCAAAGATGCAAGAAATTACATGAATGTGGCCAAGATATGGAAGTGATGAGGATTGGGAGCGACAGGGATTTCAAAGTGTAAAGGATATGAGAGCGACAAAGGATTCGAGGTTAGGAGGAGAGATAACAAGGCTTTGAAGTGAATGAACTGTTGATTTGTTGTGTGGCGGGATTTTGTCCAGGGGTCTGAGGCTTGAGTTTCTACCGTTTTTTTTTTCTTATGAGACATTTGTGTAAATGTATGTGTATGTATTGTATGTTTGCATGAATGTGTACGTATGTATATTCATTTTTAGATGCATATCCACACATGTTTATGTAGAATACACATATTTATTTGAGATAGTGGTAACAGGCCCTTGTGGCCGCTCTTTTTAGGTGATTAGTATCGCATTCTGCAAATAATATATAAAAATCTGTATGCAAGGGGTTAACAGAACTTATGTAAGCATAATTTTCTTCTAAGCATGTGGCTCTTCAACTTAATTTTTATTCTCATACTTATTTCTTTTCTTTCAGATCATGTCTCCTTACGCTACTATTGGTCGTAATTCCCTAAACAGCCCCGATTCCTTTTGTTTTATCTGTGGCAGTTCCACAATTTTCAGTTAAAGGGTAAACATCAGCGCATTTGTGAGACCAAGCTATTTCGCATATTTTAAAGTAAAAGTTGGTGATCAAGACAAGTCTTGGACCGCTGTCTTCACAAGGTGTACAAACAGTGTGTCTAGAGTTTGCGGACGTGAACCAAGAGAACACAGGATAAGTTTCTATTTGGTATACCTATGATTTGGTGAGAACCAAACGGTCATTGCACATCCCGTTACTTTTGTTCAGGGTAAATTTCAAGATATAACAAGAAAAACAAATGGTAAACTCGAGTATCCTAGTTTACCATCAGCTATAAATCTAGTGCTTCATTCAGCTGAAATCCCAGTGTCAGTTTTCGTTCAAATACTCTCTCTTGAAAATGTGCATCATGATGAAGTATTCAGTGCCAGCATTCAACTGAATGGTAACTACTCATCGATAACTCAATGCGGAGCTTAAATTGTCTCTTTCTCCAAAATAACAATTTATATAGTGCTGTCCCAATTAGGCATTCAGTTTAATCTTCGTGAAGGATATGGAGAGATAAAGAGAGTCGATGAGTTGTTGCAATATCACAAGTACGATTGAATCATCTGTGGTGACCTCAAAATGGTATGTGTCCGTCTTTGTCAGCAGCGCAGATACACAAAGCATAACTGCTTTCTGTGCATGTAGGACAGCAGAGCTTGAGAGACGCACTGGGTAGAGAGGAATTGGCCTCCAAGATGTTATCTCAGACCTGGTGATCCGAACATTCAACAAGAGCCACTTGTTGACATAAAGAAAATTACATTCTCATCTCTGCATATGGAGGTCATGGAGGAAATGGTATCAGGATAGATGGAATGTAAATATGATGGTTGGCTATTGCTGAAGCATAAAGTAAAAATGCCCAGATTGAACACCCCAGGAAAAGATACAAGCGTAAATTTTTGCCTTAACCACTTGCACACAATAGGACTCACAGCAACAATATCCTTTGTGCGAACAAATTAAATTTGTTCAAACTCTACAGCAATTAAGTTTTATTTTCCATTGTATGTAAATTTTAAAAGCATTCAGTAAACTAAGCACAAATTTGTTAGGTACGGAATTTTATATAATTTTTGAGACAAAGCGAGAGTATCGTACCAGTTGCTCAAAAAAGTCGGCCCGATGCAGAAAAATTGGGGTCATTTTTGGATTCACAGTCCCAAAGTCAAAAGTATCAGATCTGTGTTCCCCAGTGTTATTATTGTTTGTTATTGCTGATGTTGTTGCTGTTGTTTCTCGTTGTTTTTTGTTCATTATTATTATTGTAGACGTTGTCTTCTATATCCATTGTGATGCTCTTGTTATTATAGTTGCAATGATGA
This sequence comes from Octopus bimaculoides, assembly GCF_046866305.1. Lineage (NCBI taxonomy): Eukaryota > Metazoa > Mollusca > Cephalopoda > Octopoda > Octopodidae > Octopus > Octopus bimaculoides. The sequence continues at coordinate 36,724,730 of NC_142945.1, read as the reverse complement.
AGTTTCTATTAATTGATCAATTAATTAATTTATTCATCTCCTTGTTTATAATTTTTTTTTTGCAGGTAGCTATAGCAGGAGAAACACAAGAAGTAATGCCGAAACAAATTTAGGTCTGTCAGTCTGTCTGTCTGTCTGTCTGTCTGTCTGTCTCTGTCTCTCTTTCTTTCTCTCTCCCCCCTCTCCCTCAGTGCCTTTTTATTGTTTTTTTACGATGAAATTGTAATTTGGGTAGGGAAAATTTTAAACGGTCTCCTCCCAGAACGGAGACCTCACAACAAAGACAACCACACCTCAATGTTACTGGTTTGTCTAGGCAAATTTTGGCAATAAACAAATGATGTTTGTCAAAAACTTGCCGAGACAAAACAGGTTTCCTGAACATTATAGATTTATAATGTTAATAATTCTTTTAAATTTTGGCACAAGGTTAGCAATTTCGAGGGGACGACTAAGGCGAATTCGTGGGCTCCAGTGCTCAACTAGTAATTATTTTATTGACACCGAGAGGATGAAAGGCAAAGTCAATTTCTGTGGAATTTGAACTCAGAGAGTAAAGACGGATTAAATACTGCTAAGCATTTTGTCCGGCGTCCTAACGATTTTGCCATCTCACCACCACTAATAATGGTTTCAAATTTTGCCACAAGGGTAGCCATTTTGGGGGAGGGGATAAGTCGATTACATCGGCCCCCAATGTTTCACTGGTACTTAATTTATCGACTCCTGAAGGATGAAAGGCAAAATAGACCTCGGTGGAATTTGAACTCAGAACGTAAAGACGGGCGAAATACCGCTAAGTACTTCGCCAAGCGTGCTAACGACTCTGCCAGCACGCTGCCTTATTTAATAATAATAATGATAATAATAATAATAATAATAATAATAATAATAATAATAATAATAATAATAATAATAATGATAATAATAATAATAATAATAATAATAATAATAATAATAATAATAATAATAATAATAATAATAATGATAATAATAATAATAATAATAATAATAATAATAATAATAATAATAATAATAATAATAATAATAACTAGCTGTGGCTGTGTGGTAAGTATCTCTACTATAGCCTCGGGCCGACCAAAGCCTTGTGAGTGGATTTGGTAGACGGAAACTGAAAGAAACCCGTCGTATATATGTGTATGTATATATATATATATATATATATATATATATATATATATATATATATATATATATATATATATATATATATGTGTGTGTATATATTTGTGCGTCTATGTTTATCCCCCCATCATCGCTTGACAGCCGATGCTGGTGTTTTTACGTCCCCGTAACTTAACGGTTCGGCAAAAGAGATCGATAGAATAAGTACTAGGCTTACAAAGAATAAGTCCTGGGGACTCACAGCAACAATATCCTTTGTGCGAACAAATTAAATTTGTTCAAACTCTACAGCAATTAAGTTTTATTTTCCATTGTATGTAAATTTTAAAAGCATTCAGTAAACTAAGCACAAATTTGTTAGGTACGGAATTTTATATAATTTTTGAGACAAAGCGAGAGTATCGTACCAGTTGCTCAAAAAAGTCGGCCCGATGCAGAAAAATTGGGGTCATTTTTGGATTCACAGTCCCAAAGTCAAAAGTATCAGATCTGTGTTCCCCAGTGTTATTATTGTTTGTTATTGCTGATGTTGTTGCTGTTGTTTCTCGTTGTTTTTTGTTCATTATTATTATTGTAGACGTTGTCTTCTATATCCATTGTGATGCTCTTGTTATTATAGTTGCAATGATGAAGTTTCTATTAATTGATCAATTAATTAATTTATTCATCTCCTTGTTTATAATTTTTTTTTTTGCAGGTAGCTATAGCAGGAGAAACACAAGAAGTAATGCCGAAACAAATTTAGGTCTGTCAGTCTGTCTGTCTGTCTGTCTGTCTGTCTGTCTCTGTCTCTCTTTCTTTCTCTCTCCCCCCTCTCCCTCAGTGCCTTTTTATTGTTTTTTTACGATGAAATTGTAATTTGGGTAGGGAAAATTTTAAACGGTCTCCTCCCAGAACGGAGACCTCACAACAAAGACAACCACACCTCAATGTTACTGGTTTGTCTAGGCAAATTTTGGCAATAAACAAATGATGTTTGTCAAAAACTTGCCGAGACAAAACAGGTTTCCTGAACATTATAGATTTATAATGTTAATAATTCTTTTAAATTTTGGCACAAGGTTAGCAATTTCGAGGGGACGACTAAGGCGAATTCGTGGGCTCCAGTGCTCAACTAGTAATTATTTTATTGACACCGAGAGGATGAAAGGCAAAGTCAATTTCTGTGGAATTTGAACTCAGAGAGTAAAGACGGATTAAATACTGCTAAGCATTTTGTCCGGCGTCCTAACGATTTTGCCATCTCACCACCACTAATAATGGTTTCAAATTTTGCCACAAGGGTAGCCATTTTGGGGGAGGGGATAAGTCGATTACATCGGCCCCCAATGTTTCACTGGTACTTAATTTATCGACTCCTGAAGGATGAAAGGCAAAATAGACCTCGGTGGAATTTGAACTCAGAACGTAAAGACGGGCGAAATACCGCTAAGTACTTCGCCAAGCGTGCTAACGACTCTGCCAGCACGCTGCCTTATTTAATAATAATAATGATAATAATAATAATAATAATAATAATAATAATAATAATAATAATAATAATAATAATAATAATAATAATAATAATAATAATAATAATAATAATAATAATAATAACTAGCTGTGGCTGTGTGGTAAGTATCTCTACTATAGCCTCGGGCCGACCAAAGCCTTGTGAGTGGATTTGGTAGACGGAAACTGAAAGAAACCCGTCGTATATATGTGTATGTATATATATATATATATATATATATATATATATATATATATATATATATATATATATATATATATATATATATATATATATATATGTGTGTGTGTGTATATATTTGTGCGTCTATGTTTATCCCCCCATCATCGCTTGACAGCCGATGCTGGTGTTTTTACGTCCCCGTAACTTAACGGTTCGGCAAAAGAGATCGATAGAATAAGTACTAGGCTTACAAAGAATAAGTCCTGGGGTCTATTTGCTCGACTAAAGGCGGTGCTCCAGAATGGCCACAGTCAAATGACTGAAACAAGTAAAAGAGTTACACACATTAACAAATGAGCCAGAAATTCTAACTTAAGAAATGTAGAAAGAAAAAGACAACGTTGTATTCCGAACCCAAGAGATGTTTTTTAGCTGAGGTGTAATTTTATAATGAAAACAAATTCAAAATTTAAATTTTGGAGCAAAACACTTACCACGTTATCTGGTGTATGGTGGCAGTTGAAATGGGTCAACACAAATGTATGTGTGTGTGTGTGTGTGTGTGTGTGTGTGTGTGTGTGTGTGTGTGTGTGTGTGTGCGCGTGTGGCCCTTTAATAGCTGTTTAAGGAATTCAAAACGGCAACAAGCACAATCATATACATCCAAACATGCACATACATCCACAGTCATACACAGAGTGAGAGGCAGAAAGTGTCAGATAGTCCACAACGAAGTTTTCACCACTCTATCTCTCTCTCTACCTACCTGTTACTTTACCACTGACTGGAACTGCTTTAGTTGTGTCTTCAAGCTCTTTCTCTCTCACTCTCTCTCTCTTTCTCTCTCAGTTTTTCTCTTGCTATTAAAAGAATAAATGTCTAAAATGATTCAGTGTTTCAATTGAAAAACATATACGAATGTATTAGACAGTTTTTGCATAGGACACAGTATCCAATATCTGCTGTAGTTGAAAACACAAAACAAACACCACCTTCCTTTGAGTCACCACTCACTCCTTTCTCTCTTTCTCTCCCTCTCTCTCTCACACTCTCTCTGTCCCTCCTATATCAGCAGGTAATGATTAAAAAATAAAGGAAGTCGTTTTACATATGTGCTTGTACATTGTACATAATCAGGAGTACAAATGTACAAATTGAAATGCAAAAGAACGAAATAATAAATGAAGTTATGCATGAAAGTTTGGTAATGGCGTTTATTTCCACCACGCGACACTTATTGCAAACATGTTTTAACTAACCTAAACTATACACGCACACAAATACATTCATATATATGTCTCGAGTTGTAGCTGTAATTCAAAGGGCCCAGCCTTGTCATATTCTGAGGCTCAATCTCCCTAAGAACTACGTTAATGTTATGCATGTCTGTGAAGTACTCAGCCATTTGTGAGTTAATTTTATCCTCGTGTGGTAATGAAAAATGAAATTGACATCCAATATTTGCTGTGTCTATGTATCTGTGTATGAACTTTTCTTTGGATTTATGTATCTACTGTCTCTCTCACTTTCTCTCTTTCTCTTTCACTTCCTTTGTGTCCCTCTTCACTCCCGCTTTTGATTTAACAATGTGTATATGTATCTATATATCTACTTCTCTTGCGATGTGATTTAAACATTTAAAAACGCAAAACGAACGCCGACACCATTCACTGTCTCTTTCACTCTCTCTCTCTCTTTCTCTCTCATTCTCTCGCTGTTTCTCTCACTCTCTCACTCTCTCTCACTCACTCACTCACTCACTCTCTCTTTCTCTCTCTCTCACTCTCTCTCACTCATTCACTCTCTCTTTCTCTCTTACTTCCTCTCTGTCCTCCTCTCTCTCGCTTTGCCACTTCTTTGAACACACATCAGATGCGTACAAAAACAAAAAGTTAGCGTATTGATATTATTGGTAATAAAAATAACAATAATAATAATAATAATAATAATAATAATAATAATAATAATAATTCTTTTTTTTTTAGCCACCAGGGCCGAACATAAAACACAGAGGACGATACACAGACGAGGGACAGTGAAGTTAAACGTGTAAACAGCCAACAAACACAACAATTAACAAAGAGATTAAATCGACAATATACTTGCCCTATAGGTGGGGGGGGGGAGTTCCACCGTAAGGTGACCAAAGAGACCTCACGCACTTTTGAACCTCTTAACAACAACAGCTCCTCATGAAGGCACCCTCTCTTCTCCCTTCCATCCAGCCCACAGGCGCACACTTAGAGTAGGCCAATTTACGCGGGCCATTTTTTTCCACATTCACCCACCTTACTAGGTGACAGTACTTCCCGCTCTAGCATCACTTTCCTTTTCAGATAGAACCTGAAAAAGTCAATGAGGCCTTGGCCAAAGAGGAAGGTACCCGACTTCAACCCTTTCAATCGAGTCCACCACACAACCTCTTTTGCCATAGCCACCAGACAGGAAAATTGCCCTCCCTTCCCGGCCAAAGGAAGGAGGCGGGTCGATCTTCACAATGGACTCGGATGATAGCCAGATCCGTCCTACATGTGACAATAACTGTTCAAAAAAGCTCCACAAGACAGAAATGCGTGGACACTGTACGAGAGCATGCAGAACGGTTTCATCGCTCTGCGTGCATCTCGGACGAGCCCTACTGACTGTACACTCGTGCCTGTAAAGCTTATCTCGAGCCAGCAACTCCTCCCCGGTAACACTGCTAGGCCAGGGCTTTCTGGAAGCTGTCCATAAATTCCCCGGCCGAAAGTCCTCCGGAAGAGACCAGCCAGCTAATCCCCCTCGACGCCCAAGTCGTCTCGAGTACGTCGTCGCTCTTGCCCTCCACTAATCCCCTATAGAATTCCAAGGTGGAACTTCCACCAACCGCATTGCTCGACTGACCGAGGACTTTAAGCGCTTGGAGACACTCTAGGTGCCAAGCGCCCTGTCTCGGTCTACGCCTGATCCAGGACTGTAGCTCCGTCAAGGAGACGAGCTGCAGAAAAGTGCGTTCAACAAACGGAGACCACACCCGCTCACCGTTAAGGTATCGCTGGAGTAGTCGCAGCCTCAGCGCATGTCTGCGCATCCTCAGCCATGACATGCCCAGTCCTCCATGCAACGGGTACTTACAGCAAATGGAGCGTCTGACAAGTTGTACCTGACCCTTCCACAGGAAGCTGAAGAGCAAACGCACCAGCCCCTTCAGCCATGAAGCGGGGCAAGGGATGACAGTCAGGCGGTAGTATATGACGGATGCAATGTACGTATTCGTCACCACCGTCCGAACTTTTAGGGACAGCTTCCTCTCAACCCATTTCTGGGTGATACTAGCCACCCTGCCTGTCACCTCTCCCCAGTTCTTGTCCACTTGGAGATCCGGACTGAACCAGATCCCGAGCAACTTAACAGGAACTTCCGTCCAGCGCCCCACCACGCTCTCGGTTGGCATGGGCCTGCCTCTCTAAGTGCCGAGCTGCAGGCCCACTGACTTCTCTTGGTTGATCATTGCTCCTGTCACCGCTTCGCATTCCCTTAGGGACAGCCTCCAAGTACAGATGGTTGACACTATCAAAAGCATTCGATGGATTCAAATTGATCAGGGCCCCATCCTTGCCAAGTTCTTTACCAATCCTCTCTGTGATGTATCGCGTGAGGTGGGGGTTGTCGTGTATAGTTCTGCTGGGAATAGCGCAAGTCTGCGACTTCTTTGGGCATGATTTCAAGGTTATCAGACAAAAATACATTTACAATGCTAAGTGTGTTCTACAGTAATCTCCCTTGTAGATCACACGCCTCTGAATTCTCTGAGAATGAGTCTAGTATTTGATAAATAGGATGGGCACTCCATTATATTTTCAGTCTTATTAGATCGCCCCGAAGTATGATCGTATCTGAATTCAACAGATTTTAGTATCACTGATTAGACAATTTACAGTTGTGAAATGATAACAATGGCCAATGGAACCCACTTAATGAAGAACACTTCGTTCTGTGGGAACTAATATACATGATGCAATGAGCTAGAAATAATTTTCATTGAACTAAAATAATGATATTTCTTATTAGGAAAGACAAGGGAGATGATTCCAAAGATTGAAATTATTAAAAATTGTATATTCATATACTTAATAAACATATATTTAGTCTCCCTGTGGAATGAGGATTCATGACCCACGCTGTACTGGTACTCTAGTTATTAATGTCTAAGTATCAAACTTGTACCATTTTGTAAATAAAGTTGTGCTACTCATAGTAATATTTATGTTTTAATGTAGTTTTGGGCTATTTCAGCAACTTGAAAAAAGAAAAGCGATACCTGATGCATCTGCAATAAAAGACGAAACTAGTCAGTTCGATCTTCAATGCAGTTCACTCAAAACGGTATCACTTGACCACAGAGCCTACTACCACAGCGGTACTAAATGCATTTTAGTAAACATATGAATTTGACGCTGTATACATATTTATATGTGAGCTATTTTGCGTAATGCTCCACCTACTTTGGTAACGTAAATGGAATCTCCTACGCCACTGATTGCAAAAGTACACGTTACCACACCACTTCCTTCAGGTGCTGGGTGGCAAGGGAGCAAAGGAGTGATAGGAGGTATTGGAATGCTGGAGAAAGTAAAAAAGTTAAAATGAAAAGAATGCTAGTTAGTAGTTGCTCATAAAACTACCACCTGCATAATCACAGTAATAATGACTGTTTCAGATTTCGGCAGAAGATCAGTAATCTTAGGGGAAGGATGAGTCAATTACATTGACCCCAGTGTTTAACTAGTATTTACTTTATCGACTCCGAAAGGAAGAAAGACAAAGTTGAACTCGGTGGCGTTTAAACTTAGAACATGAAACCGGAAAATGTTTTCCGGCGTTGTAACGATTCTGCCAGCTCAATGATAATAATAATAATAATAATAATAATAATAATAATAATAATAATAATAATAATAATAATAATAAAAGGGAAAACCATCTTAATCCCCAAATCCACGGAAACGGAGAAACCACAAAACTATAGACCTATAACCTGTCTCCCTACGATCTACAAAGCCTTTACTGCAATAATATCGCAGAGATTGAGTAAACACCTGGAAAATAACAACCTGTTTCCAGAAGAGCAGAAGGGATGCTGCAAGGGCTCATACGGCTGTAAAGATCAATTATTGATCAATAAAGCCATAACTGAAGACAGCCGCAGAAAGAAGAAAGGCCTCAGTATGGCCTGGGTGGACTACCAAAAGGCTTTCGACAGTGTTCCCCACACGTGGATTCTGGAAACACTAGCCATAAACAAGGTGGCACCAATTATCATAAAATACATAGAGCACTCAATGAACAAATGGCAGACAGTGCTACAGCTCCAAACAAAAGAGGGACTTGTGAAAACGAAAGCCATCCCAATTAGAAGAGGAATATTCCAGGGAGACACGCTCTCTCCACTCCTGTTCTGCCTGGCACTCACACCTTTAACAGAATTGCTAAATAGAACTGGATGCGGTTACAAATGCTATGGAAAAACAGTCAGCCACCTTCTATATATGGATGACCTAAAATTATATGCAAAAAACGACAAAGAGCTAGAAACACTACTACAGACAGTACACGGCTTTACCAAGGAAATAGAAATGAAATTTGGATTAGAAAAATGTGCCAAAGCAACCCTGAAAAGAGGAAAATTAGTTAAAAGTAGTAATATAACACTAGATAAAGCCAATGAAATAAGAGAACTAGACGAAAGCCAACCATATAAGTATTTAGGAGTCAATGAACTAGATAGGATACAACATACACAAATGAAAGAAAAAATAAAGAAAGAGTACTATAGACGAGTTAGATCAATACTAAAAACAGAGCTCAATGCTAAAAACAAGATAATGGGTATCAACACTTTAGCTGTCCCAGTTATAAGCTACAGCTACAACATCCTTAACTGGACACTAAACGAACTATGTAAAATAGACAGGAAAACAAGAAAAATAATGACAGGATATAGGATGCACCACCCAAAATCTGACATAGAAAGGCTATATATACAACGCACAGAAGGTGGCAGGAGTCTTATACAGCTAGAAAACTATTATAAAATAACCACCATAGGACTGCAAAAATACCTACTCCAGAAGCAAGGGAAACTAATACAAATAGCCACAAAACACGAGCAAAACAAAAAACTGTTTTCAGTATTTAAGGAAGCTGACAAATCCAAACAAGAAATCAATCTACCTAACAAATACGAAGAAGAAGAAGAAGAAGAAACAACAAAAGCTATAAAACAAATGAAATCCAAACTAAAACTAGAACAGCAACGGACCATGATAAAACGATGGCAAGAAAAGCCCCTACATGGTAAATACTGGGCTAAACTAAATGCGAAAGAAATAGACAGAGAAAAATCCCAGCAATGGCTGAGAAGCTCAGGACTCAAAGCAGAGACTGAAGGATTTTTAATTGCTGCACAAGACCAAAGCCTCCCCACCAGAAATTACCAAAAACACATAATGAAAAGAAATATAACAAGTAACTGTAGAATATGTGGAGATCGACAAGAAACAATAAATCATATTATCTCTGGCTGCCCAGTCCTGGCTAAGAAGGAATATATTCACAGACACGACAGAGCTGGGACCTATATACACTGGAAGCTATGCCAACATTATGGAATAGCAACAGAAAAAAGATGGTATAAACACACGCCAGAAAAGGTCACAGAAAACGAGAAAGCAACCATACTCTGGGATATGCCAATACACACAGATAAATTAAGGCAAATAGACCAGATATAGTTGTCAAAGATGATGAAGAAAAAAAATGCTTTCTAATTGATGTATCAATACCAGCAGATGACAACGTTTCTCTAAAAGAAATGGAGAAATTTTCAAAATACAAAGACCTGGAAATAGAGATAACTCGAATGTGGAATCTAAAAACAGAAACAATTCCTATCATAGTAGGTGCCTTAGGTATAATAAAAAAATATTCAGACAAATACATAACAAAAACACCAGGACTTACAAATATATATAACATACAGAAAATTGCACTACTGGGTACTGCACACATTCTACGCAAAACACTTTCAATACAGTAAACATAAGAGCACCACAGCAAACCACAGCACATACCCAAGGCGCACAGAGCTGCGCTCGGTAGTGAAGTGAAAGCACGTTATAAAAATAAAACTACTGAACAATAATAATAATAATGATAATAAAAATAACAACAACAACAACAACAACAACAACAACAACAACAATAATAATAATAATAATAATAATAATAATAATAATAATAATAATAATAATACGCCCGGATGCAGTACCAGGTAGTGGCTCTCAATGCCCGGATGCAGTGGTTCTCATGGCTTCTGATCTTAATTGATTGGAAGTGTTATCATGTACATTGTTTTGTCTTGCTATAAAAGATGGGCTACAGCAAATATTCTGCTCAATACCACATATTTGCTTGTCAGTTGTTTGACCTTAACCAGTTGAGCATGTCCGTTGGTGGCTGACGATGTGCTTCTCTGATCATGAGCAGAAGTAGTGGGGGAGCATCATAGTCATGTGTTGAGAGGAATTCTTTGGAGTCGGAATAATTCACCTTTGGAAACATGGGTGTTTTGCTCAACATCCTTAAACAAACCTTATTCAAGGACCTTTTGAGCGGGATGGGCTACTCGACCTGAAGAAAATTCTAACTGGGCCCCACCTGCGAGGTCATGCGCTGTTTATCTTGATATGAGATCACCATGTCGTGCACATATGGTTGTGATGCATGTGCCTAGTGTACCCTTATCAGACGGGTAGTCATGATGGGTATAATGGGCTTCGTATATTTTACCCCGGTGTCACTTTGATGGCATGCACACTGCTCTCTCAATCAATAATAATAATAATAATAATAATAATAATATTTTAAAAGGGATTGACGTAACTCTTCACGAAGGTAAATAGTCAAAACGAAGAGCGCGATTCGATTGTATAAATGCTTTATTCGTTGAACAATATTTCGACAGAACGTCTGTCTTTCTCAAGTTCAAAGCAAAAGGTGATTAAAAATTCAAAATTTCAGAAAAGTAAACGTAAAATATGAACGAGAGTAACCAGCGTCCATACGTTGATGGAATGACATCATCAGTTTTAAAGTTTTATAACAGGCAGAAAGAAAGAAAAAAATAGAAAAAGGAAAACGACAGAAAAAAAAGGAAAGAAAAAGAGAGAAAGAAGAATATTCAATCAAACAGTTTTGTATAAATTTGATGATATTCTCCTCTCATCTTATTCATTCCTCCAGGGCGTGATGTTAATAACCCGCAAACATATTTTGGATCTTTTTTAAAACGGGGGCCACATTTTTCATTAATGTTTTACGTAGTGTTTTTGGTACCGAAAGACTTTCAAACTTCGTATACTTATCTATTTTGTGTTATAGAACAGAAAAATATTTTTATATTCGAATTTATTTCATGTAAAAAATTGTCTTATTTCGATAATTTCAACCAATCACTGACGTCCATTCAGCCGATATACATTAAGTGCCGACTACATAAACAAACGATTCTTCGTTTTATTTGCTTTTTTCATTTTAAATTTGCTTTAACCCTAACCCTAACCCTAACCCTAACCCTAACCGTAGGGTTAGGGTTAGAGCTAGGGTTAGGGTTAGGGTTAATTGTTTCAGAATCGTTTGTTTATGTAGTCGGCACTTAATGTATATCGGCTGAATGGACGTCAGTGATTGGTTGAAATTACAGAAATACGACAACTTTAACATGGAATAATTTATGGATTTCTTTTTTTTTAAAGAATACTAAGAGAAAAAGATGTTTTATATGACACATTCTACCAGTGTTCCAAGTTTCAAAGTGTTTCGTTAATGAAAAATGTGGCCCCCGTTTTAAAAAAGATCCCATATTTTTCCTCATACATTCTGAGAAGTGAAAGTGGGGTAGATTCAGAATATTTTTTGAGAATATGCACTTTCAAGTATTCTTCAAAATTGCAGCCGCTTGAAACGAAATGCTCAGCAAGTTCTGTTGAACTACTGTTTTTGTGCCTGACGTCGAATCTGTGCCCATTAAACCTTTTGTTTAATTGTTCCGTTGTACAACCAACATAAATCAAGTTGTGTTTCGTGCATTCTGCAGCGTATACTAAATGGGAATCTGTATAAATCATAACATTACTGTTATGATTTCTGATGAAATTTACTTCAATCATGTTGTTGCACAATGAACAGGGCTTACCTCTCTTGCGGCTGTTCTTTAAGGTACAGCGTGCAGATACTCCAATGTTCGTTTTATTAAGAAGACTGTTACGATCAAGAAGGTGAATCATTGTGACTCTTTTTTGTGCAGTTTGTGACAGACCATGCCTTTCTTTTGCTGGGCTCAAATCTCTTTGGGAACCCAAGGAAAAAGAACCTCCACCAACCATTCTGTCTATATGTCTGTGCACATCTTTGAATGCAGTGTATGCCATAAGGTCTGCAAATCTAACGGAGGCCTGATAAGACATTTTAAGATCCACAAAGATCAGAACTTAACTGCAGCTATTGGTGGTCCAAATCGGATATGCAATCTATGTGGGTGTCCTTTCAAAATATTGTCTGATTTAAAAAGCCACATCAGATGCCATGATGGGTCTAAGGTGTGGGTACAGGAGGTGGTCAAACTCTGCATAAAGAGTAGACAACCACCATGTATGTATGTATGTATGTATGTATGTCAATCAGTTTCATTTCTGTATTTCTTGTCCATAGAGAAAGAGCCGGACTCTAACATAGATTCAAGGCTCCTTCATTGGGACTTTTATCAACATCATCTAGGTATTTGTGCATATGTGTGTGTGTGCAGTATTTGGTGTTAGTGTATGCGCAGATTTGTATGTTTGTTTTATGGATGCGTTTTTATGTCTAGATGCATGCATATGATTTATGTGCTAAATTTTTTGAAAGTTTTACATATCTTTACAGTTCCATTTGGCTTGAATCTGTAGTCTTCTAATCAGCCTTTTTCTTTCAGGTTTTGAGAACCCTAATTTTTCCAGGTTTTTGTTGTGTGTGTGTGTGTGTGTGTGTGTGTGTGTGTGTATGTATGTAGGTATGTATGTGTGTGTGTGTGTGTGTGTGCATGCTTCGTACATGATATGCACAAAACTTTCGACCTTAGTAATTTCTGCCGATGAGAAATAATGAAAATATATATACTTATGTATTGAGTTCTTTTTTACCTGTTTTTTTTTTATCTGCCAAACATTATATGTGCGCATCCATACGTGCGCGCGAGCGTGTGTATGTTCGTGTGCTTTTACGCTTGCATGAATGTGTCTGTGTTAATGAAAACCAGCGTAAGCGGTGCTTAAAATTGCATCTCTTTCATCCGCTGACAGCGTAGCAGTTCGATTATTGAAAAAAAAAAAAAAACAATAAAACATGTAGCAAACCGAAATAAGAACTCGGATCGATATGACTGACCCAAGAATACCTTTGGGAGTGGTAGACATGCATGATCCTGGTCATGATCATGGTCATGGTCATGATCCTGGTCATGATCATGGTCATGATCATGGTCAAGCATGATCCTAGTCGAATGAATAAAACCAATGGAAAAAGCAATAATAATCAACCACTGTCCAATGGCTAAAACTAGTTTTCTTTAAATAAAATTAATCCTTCAGCCCTACCCAACAAATAAGCATAGTGGGGATCAAGTTTTATCTATTTTGAAGGAGTTGGAAGCATTTTATGAATTCGGTTTGCACACCTTTGAGCATTTCTTTGCCTGGGGAACGATTTACTTCACTCATTTTGTTTTTGTAATTTCCTTTTATGCTGAAACAAATGAAAGGATCATTGGCAGGGCCATTACATGGTAGCTTGGTCTTTAGGAAATCCTAGCTAAAGTTCCCTCAAATCAAACTCTACTGATTTTAAAAAAAAAAAAACTATACCTGAGTTGTTTATTTTACGTCCCGTAACTTAGCGTTCCGACAAATAGGTGACGATAAAATAAGTATAAGACTCAAAATGTAAGTAACTGAGATCGATATTATCGACTGTACTTCGAAGGTAGTACGCCAGTTAGGCCACGTGTCCAATGAAAAAAGAATGGAGTTTTAGAAACGATATTTATATCTTCTTTATTTACTTCAGTCATTGAACTTCGGCAATGCTGGAGCATCGCCTTGAGGGTTTAGTCGAACAAATCGAACCCAGGACTTATGTTTAAACATTTTAGTATTTAATTTACTTGCCTTTTTGCCGAGCCGCTAAGCTGCAAAGATATGAACATCGGTTGTCAGTAGATGGAGTGGGAACAAACACATATACAAAAGTCACACCTATATACATCCTATACACACATACACATCCACACATACATACATACATAAATTTAATTAGAGAATATGATAACCAAGGAAATATTGGTTCAATACCTAGTATTGTTGGGGAATGAAATTCCCTTAAAGCAATAGGTATATGTTAAGCATATAGTTTATATCTAGTTAACAGAAGAAACGAAAATGGAGATAAGGAAGTTAACAATTATTTATTCTTAACAAATTGGTCATCTTTGCTTCTTACAGCCGTTTCAATTAATACTCAATAATTTAATTACAAATTTGTATATTAAATTTGCATTTATGTGACATGAGCATAATTTCATCTGAGAATAAAAAAAAGATACCTTGGGTTGTTATATGTGGACCGGTCAATTCATTTCAATAGACTGAATACTACGGTTTAGGATTTGTATTATTATATGCTGAAATGAATTCATAGGTTCACATATAACATCCCAAGGTAACTTTTTTGTCCCTCTGATGAAATTATGCTCATGTTACATAAACGCAAATTTAATGTATAAATATGTAAGTAAATTACTGAGTATTGACTGAAACGGCTGTAGGAAGTGAAGACAACCAATTTAACTTCCTTATCTCCATTGTTTTCTTCTTTTAACTGTATGTGTGTGTGTGTGTACATACATATGCACAAGCACGTCGAGGTTCCGTCTACCAAATCGACTCACGAAGCATTGGTCAGCCTGGGGCTATAGTAAAAAACATTGCCCAAGGTGCCGAGCAGTCACATAACCGACAATCACTAGATACAACATTTTATACGTATTGATTTTATTATTTCATTATCAGCAAAGCGTATTCTTCAACGCTGTTACCGTGGTAATATTGCAGATTGAACTACAGAGTAAATGAACAAGGTTTCACATGTATTGACAAAGTGAAATAGAATTGTTTCATGATCAAATAAGTCAATGCTTTCAGTAAATTCCTTTTATATTTCTTAATTGTTTCAGTCGTCAGACTGCAACCGATGTGGGTCACAGCCTTGAAGGGTTTTAGTTGAATTAATTGATTGCAGCATTTATTTTTAAAAACCTTGTACTTATTTTATTGTTCTCTTTTGCCGAACCTCTAGATAACGGGGAAGTACACAAATCAACACCAGTTGTCAAGCATGGGACAAACACGGACACACTAACACACACATACACACACACACACACGCACGCGCGCGCGCGCGCACACGCACGCACGCACGCGCACACACACACACACACACACGCACACACACACACACACATGCCCAAGCATGGTTACTGCCTTAGAGCTGAAACGTATAAAAGAATAAAAGAATATATATATACAGAGTGTTCGTATTAATTTGGGAGATTGCATAAAACGAAATAATAAACACAGAATATCACATCCGAAAATAAAAAGTATTTTTTAAAAATCAGAAAATATCAATTTGATTATGGCTTGGAGATAACGGTTTTCTCAAAGTGGCTGCCCAGAGCATCCACTATGGCCTCAAAACGACTCCGGAACCTCGCCCTTGCGTTCCTTACTGTGTCCTTGGGAAGATCTTCGAACACTTCCTTGATCTTGGCTGCCAGCTCAGTCTTGGTTTTCCAGGCAGAGCGGTTGGTGTTTTTCTCAACCGCACTCTATACATAGTAATCCATGGGATTACAATCGAACGAATTAGGAGGCCTGAAATTGAGACTGGAGTAGTTGTACAATAATCTGACAACCACTTCTGACTCTTTCTGGAGGTGCGTTAAGGTTCCGAATCCTGCTGCCATACATATGGCCTTCCAGCAGCAACCCTCTCCAGCCAATGTTTGACCACAGTCTCCAGTAGCTTCATATAGTCATCTGAATTTGGGCCTAAGGCCCTGTTGAAAGATGTAGGGTGGAATGCTGTCACACTCAGTGAAGACACTTAAAGACCATCAAAGTTTGGGGAATCTGGCTTTCATGATACCTGGGACATCACATAGATTGTCGGGAAGCCACCCGTTGTTCTGAGTGTTGTGCAACTGGTCCTGGCAGAACTTTTTTCATCTGAGAGGAACCAAATCATTTCCTACTCAACAGGATGTCTTATGTTCAGGAACTTCTATGCCTTCGTCAAAAGATTCTCCTTGATTGTCTAAGGTACCACGCAGCAGAACTGAATCCGGCACCATGTAGTCGTGAAGTAAACTCCTACCACACAAACACGCCTGTGTCTATATTGTAATGAGGTATTCATAAAATGTTAACACTTCTTTCTCTTGCCTCAGTTAAAATTTTTAACGCTAACCCAGCTGTTATTTTAAATGTGGGTGGTATCTCTTAATTATCTAATGTCTAAGAGGACACTCTAAATGCTTAAAATTGAAAATGCACATAGACTAGCGCAACGCTAACTGAAATGCGTTACTCAACGGCAGACTCAGTGTAAAAAAGCGAATCCACAAGCTCAGAGTCGTGATCACAGTATCCTAATCATTTGGCCACGCAACTTTATTCTGTCCACTCAATTGCAGTTTTATATATACAAGTTATTTGTTTAAAAAACCATAAAATTGAAAGCAATTATCACCGCAAATTACATAATACATATGCATAACGCTTATGTCATTCAAAACCCTCACTACAATTCTTCATTGCCAAAATGCCAGAATGTCGGAATGCCAGAATGTCGGAATGCCAGAATCCTCACAGATGTACATACACTTACACATGCTTATACTCACACACATTCGCATACTCACAAGTATACTCATACATTCACACATAATCAATGAATTCACCAGTTCTCATTTTTAATGCAGGTTGACATTTTCAAGTAAAATTACTTATTTTTGCTCACGTATAAATATCATAATTCAATCAACGTACAGGGATGGGATAAAAAGTTCATATGCTGACAATGAAGGAGTGATTACAAGAGCTGTGCAATCTTGTATGCATTGAATAACATTAAAGAAAAGAAGGTTTATTTTTATCCTCATAGCATTTTTTTGATAAATAAAGTTATTATTTGTTATTATATATATATATTTTTTTCTTTTAAGGCGGCGAGCTGGCAGAATCGTTATCACGCCGAACAAAATGCTCAGCGGTATTTAGTCCGTCTTTACGTTGAGTTCGAATTCCCCCGAAGTCAACTTTGCCTTTCATCTTTTCGGGAACGATAAATTAAGAACCATTCAAGTACTGGGGTCGATGTGATCGATTGTCCCCCTCTCCACAAAAATCCAAGCCTTGTGCATGTAGTAAAAAGGATTATATATCTGTTTTCATAACTACACACATACACATACACATACACACAAAAACAAACACACACACACACATAGTCAATAAAACACATATCAGAAAAGAAGCACACTCTAAAGAATAGAGGCAGTAATTATTACAACAAAAATTTCAATTTTGGACGCGCGCGCGTACACACACACACACACACACACACACACACACACACATACATACATACATGTATACATTTATATGTGTGTGTGTGTGTATACATACGACGGGTTTCTTTCAGTTCCTGCCCACCAAATCAACTAACAAGGCTTTGGTCTGCCCGAGGCCATAATAGTAGACACTTGCTCAAGGTTTCACGCAGTTGGACTGAACTCGGAACCATGTGGTTGAGAAACAAGCTTCTTGCCACACGGCCACTCCTACGCCTTCATTTTCTTCTATCGTTTCAGTCAATTTTTCCATGCTTGCCCTTTTAGATGCAAATCCTCATTCACACACGCATAAACTTACCGTGGCAGTCAGGGTAATAGTATTAATTAAGAGGTGGTGGATTTCGTATTAGACCTATATTAGGTACAACATGTTTCGACCCATCAGTCTGGGTCTCTTCAGGTACATTGATAAAGATGTCTCACTAGAGATTTTTAGTATCGGCTGGCTTGTTGTTATATGCCCATCAAGCTAGGGAATGAACAAAAGCAAATAATATTATAGACACGCAAAGAATTCAAATATGAACGTGGAAATCTTGCGTTCTAGTTTGGATAAAATGACCTAATCAGCTTTTGCTGTCATAACTGCTAAGTTTTAACGTTGTAGCTCACTTCCACTGTTTACAGCAACGCTTGTAAGGAAGGTGTGTAGCGTGTGATCATTGCATTTATCATGACAGAGAAAGTTGTCATGGCGATAACTGGTCAGAGGCCTATGCAAAGTTGCAGAAAGTTTATGGAGAGGGGTATATGAGCCGTAGACAAGTGTATGAGTGGTTCATATGTTTCTAAGATGGCCGAAAAAATGTTGATATTGACGAACGTTCTGGGAGGTCCACAATCAGCAGAACTGAGAAAAACATCGCAGATGTAAGTGCAGCTGTGAGGAGAAATCGTTGAATCACCATCTCTAAGTTATCAGAGGATGAACAGATTAGTTACGGTTCAGTTCGGTCCATTATCACTGAAGATTTGGGTATGAGATGCGTACCTGACAAATTTGTACCAAAACTGCTTTCAGCTGACCAAAAGGACACTCGGGTTTCAGTTGCGTAAGATTTCTTTGTGTCGAGAACGATGAAAACTCTTTGAAAACTTTACTTACGCCACTGAGCAAGTATCGCCAAGATTCTCTGCTCAACTTTGCTTTGTTATGGTCAATGCGACGATCACATATTACACACCTTCCTTCCAAGCATTGCTGTAAAAAGCATTCGTGAGTTAGAACGTTAAAACTTAGTGCGCATGCACAGTAGAGTTCAAGGTCAATCTGTGCTAAGCGGCTTCACTTTGCGTGCTTCAGCTTCGTTACTATGGCAACAATACGGATACTTATTGATCAGACCACCTATATATACATATATATAAATGTATATATCTCTCCTTCTCTCTCTCTTTTTTCTCTCTCTCTCTCTCTCTATCTCTCTCTCTCTCTCTCTCTCCCTATATATATATATATATATATATATATATATATGTATATATATATATATATATATATACATATATACATACATCCAGATACACGCACATTTAGGCCAACAAAAGGCTAAATGTATATATATATATATATATATATATATATATATATATATATATATCAAAGATTTTAATTTAAAAGAGAGTTTTGACGCTGATATCCATTATTATTGAAATTTATTCCTATGTCAAGATTTCTGTATAAGGCTATATTTAACTGTCAAATTCAAGTCAAACATATAATTTACCTTACACATCTTCAGGGAAAAAGGTAAAGAACAAAAAGTAAACACCAAAAACATCGTCTCTAAGTCCAGTTCATATTCAAATTTCTCCTTAAGTAACTCGTTAAATAAATTCATCCTTAAATAAAGAAATTTAAGGATGAATTTATTTAACGAGTTACTTAAGGAGAAATTTGAATATGAACTGGACTTAGAGACGATGTTTTTGGTGTTTACTTTTTGTTCTTTACCTTTTTCCCTGAAGATGTGTAAGGCAAATTATATGTTTGACTAAAATTTGACAGTCAAATATAGCCTTATACAGAAATGTTGACATAGGAATAAATTTCAACAATAATGGATATCAGCATCAAAACTCTCTTTTAAATTTACATTTTTTATATATAACCAAGGAGATCGATGCTTAAGGAGTCTACTTTAGACTTTTGCGGAGAAATCTCTTGCTATATTGGTAGTGATTACATGTTTTTCTCATCATCAACACATTGTGGAGATATCATCATATGAACATATATATATATATATATATATATATATATATATATATATATATATATATATACTTTATTAAAAAGCAGTAAAGATATCACAAAAACTGTTACATGTTCATCGAACAGTTTTGTTTATATATAGAGATATACATATACATATAGATAGATAGATAAATAGATAGATGACTGCATGCATGCATACATACATACATACATACATACATACATAGGTCTTCTTTCATTTCGATCTACGAAATCTACTCAAGGCCTTGGTCAGCGCTACGATATAGTAGACGACTATATATATGTATATATATATATATATATATATATATATATATATATATATATATATATATATATATATATATACGTATGTATATATATACAGATACACACACATATACACACACACACATACATATACTCACATACTCACGCACACACACATATGTATCATGTAAACGGTATTTTCGACTGATATGTTACAACCATATCTGATTCTTCAAGTACCTCATTTCTGAATATGTATATAGATTTATCAGATTGCTGACATTCATCTAATATCCCATTGTGTTGGAGCACCCTTTTCTAAAATTAATAAAATTTTCGGCGTTTTTGAGGACACGGGTATGTTAATCTTAATATATAAAGCTGAAGTTGTGTGTCTGTGTGAAGTCTTTTTAAAAATTTATAGAAATCCACATTTTCCACTTTTTCGTAAAAATTGTTACATCAATGGAATTTTCTCGATGTGAACTTTCCAGTGCAGTAATTAGATTTTAAAAATTCCGCTTACTTTGTGTGATTTAAGGGAGATTTGGCTGTTGTTTCTAGCAACTTTTATATTTCATCCCTTCTACCTGGAACGGCATTCTTACACACGCGCTCAACATAAAAAATATAGAGAGTAAGAGTAAAAGAGGGAGAGGGAGAGAGAGAGAAAGTGATACATACAACGTCATAGATTAAACTTTCATCTCAGTATTCTTTACCTATTTTTCATAACATAGATACGTAAAAACACACACAACCACACATACATGACCTGTGACAACAACATACACATTGCTCTCAATCTCTATTCATTTCTTCCCCTCTTCCTCTCTCGCTCTCTCAAACGTATACACGTGCAAGTAAACACAATCATTCACATCGTGGTACATTTACAAAACATTGATGGCATAACTACAGAGTTGTATCAACCAACTTTGGAAGGTCATAACTTTCATAAAAATAAAAAATGTTTATGAAATTTTCTATGCATATATTATTTATTATGTAGATTCCAAATATACAAAAATTTTCGGTGAAAGTGTTTTGGAAGGGGGTGAGATACAATATTCGGAAATTCCTCTTAAATTCCTCTTAACTTCCAGGAAAATGAATATTTTTTCATGAAATTTTGTACAAATGTACCTTGATGTATGTACATTTCAAGCATGTAGGAATTTTGAAGGAAACAACTGTAGGTTATTTTTGAGAAGTGTTTCGGAGCAAGTCGTCCATATTTGTTTCATTTTTCTCTATTATGTGCTTATGTGCATCCTTAGATTTCTAATGAAGTAATAGGCAGTGAAGAGAAGAAGTCATAAGACAACTTTTAACTACCCCTATTCCTTTCTCTCCCCCTCTCTACCTCTTCCTCTCTCGCTCTCTCAAACGCATACACGTGCAAGTACACAATCATTCAATAAAATATAACTCATGTTCGTCAATGTTTTGTAAATTTACCAAGATTTTCACTAGGGGGTCAGGGTTAGGGTTTAGGATTAATGTTACGGTTACGTTTTTTAGGGTCAGGGTTAGGGTTAGGGTTAGGGTTTAGGGTTAGTGTTAGGGTTAGTGTTAGGATTAGGTTTAGGATTAGGGTTGGGTAATCGTGCGGGTGTTAATCTGAAAAATTACAGATATGTGAAAAGTACCGACCCTGCCATCTATTATAACTTTTGTTGTTCTGTTTAATATATACATAGAATATGCCTCCAAAGAAGAGAGTTTGCTGGGGAAAGACAGCAACCGGTTTAAAATGATAGCCACAGACTGCAGCAATTCACCACATTCCAGTAGCTACTTTGAACATAATGCAAAATGGTGCATCAACACCTTCTGCCCAATCTGATAGAATTCTGGCAAAACTGTTTAGCAACAGATCGCCAGCAATTGCTTCGTTACAAATTGCCATCCTAGCTCCTGTGAAAAGGGATTACCCTGCTATGTATAATCAGGGCAGCGCAAAAAGTTGTTTTGCACAAGCATTTCTATAACCAATTACACGGATGAAATTTACGTATGCTTAATAATTTTACGCAAAACAGCCTTCAGACTTTCCCTATTAATTTCATCGTCTTTTGAATTATGAACATATTTACATCATAAGGGTTTTTTCGTTGTAAGGCTTTCTTTTTTAGTTGATTTTCAGCTAGCAAGACTTATCGTAGATGGCATAATAAGTCACACCCGGACAAGGTCGGGTTATACTGCTAGTATTGTATAAAGAAAATCAAATAAAAAATATATTCGCTAAAAAAAAAACGGATGTGTATCTTTTCGCGCCGTTTTATGCATCTGTCTTCTTAGTATGGTTTTCTTTGTGTAGATGTAATATATCTCTGTGTGCGGCTCGTTTCCGAAACATATCTCATGAAGACTTTTGTTTGGTGTTAATGATGATGCTTACTGCCACTTACTGATATTATGCTTACTAAATCACAAGCAACTTAGTATTCGAGGAAAATTTTGTAAAAAAAAGTAAATAACCTTTGCATACACATATAAGACAGTAACTGATCATTTGTAAACCTATGATCAACGAAAGTACTGTTTCATAAAAGGTTATATAAGAAGAAACCATCCGCTCGTACATGCATACACGTATGGATATGCATGTAAGCATGTATGTATGTATGCATGTATGCATGTATGTATGTATGTGTATCACATCCACATTTGAGTAGTTAAGCTGCTGTTTCAGTACCCAATCATAATGTTGTAGTAGCTGTGTGAGGCAGCTGCTCCAAGGGCGAAAACCATGTTGTGTGTTTGTGAGCAAACTAACCTCTTCCAGGATCGTGATCAGTCTCCTCCTGACAATGCGTTCCGTGACCTTGGTAACACCTGAAGTCAGGGAGATAGGCCTCATGACTTTCTACAGAATTCAGAGCCAACACTGAAGGTTACGACGGTTCAGACTTGTGTTTCGTATACAGTTTACACACGGACGACACAAGAAGCCCCCTGAAAACCACCGCCCAATCCTCAGTATCCGTACATTTAATCAAACACGATGATGACGATGAAAGATTTATAAATACTCAGAAGCTACTGACTAGTTCAGGGAGACTGAGTTGAAACCGAATCACTTTTACTCTATTGAATTATTGAAAATCAATTTAACCTATGATAATGCAAACAAAAACGTCACGTTTAGTTTTCTCTTATTTCATGAAATAAATTACAAGTGAATAAATCTTTGTTTTTGTATGTGTGTGTGCGTGCGTGTGTGTATTCATATATGCATATATTATTATTATTATTATTATTAATCGGCAGAATTGCATGAGTTACAAAGGTGTCAGCGGAGCATGTAGAAATGTTACAGTTGGAAAACAAGAACTAACATGTATTTGGGTCAAAATATAACATATCGATTCGCTTACCTTCTATGTAAACGATGTTGTATTTTCTTGCTACTACCATCTTAACAAAACGGTAAGGTTAGGCAGAAAATAACAAACAACAAAAAACTCGAGTAATGGTCTATGAAAAGATTTTGATGTTATGCGGTGAATTGGTTATTGTAGCCAAAGTTTCATTGCACCGCAAGGTGATAATTCTTTAGTTTTGTTTTCATCTGACATTTGCTGTAGAGTACATACATACATACACGTACACACATACATACATACATACATACATACATACATACATACACATACACACACACATACATACATACATACATACATACATACATACATACATACATACATACAGCATACACACTGACACACATACACACAAACATATATATGCATGCATACACACATATGCGTGTGTATATGTATGTGGCTATATATATATATATATATATATATATATATATATATATATATATATATATATATATATATATATATATGTATGTATATATATATATATACATATACATATATTACAGTTCTATATTTAAGAGATAGGGAATTATTTGCATTATTTACGTTACTTACATTTGACGGATATTTGTCCTCATCTTGTTTGTTGTAAACACAACATTTCGGCTGATATACTCTCCAGCCTTCATCAGGTCTCTTGGGGAAATTTCGAACCGGGGTTTTCATTCCTAAGGTATTTTTCTATGTTATTATTATTATTATTATTATTATTATTATTATTATTATTATTATTATTATTATTATCATTATTATTGAGTGAGATAGCAGTGCATGCCATCAAAGTGACACTGGGGTAAAATATACGAAGCCCAGTATGCCCAGTATGCCCAGTACACCAGGCACATTCATCACAACCATATGTGCACAACATGGTGATCTCATATCAAGATAAACAGCGCATGACCTCGCAGGTGGTGCCCAGTTAGAATTTTCTTCAGGTCGAGTAGCCCATCCCGCTCAAAAGGTCTCTGAATAAGGTTTGTTTAAGGATGTTGAGCAAAACACCCATGTTTCCAAAGGTGAATTATTCAAACCCCAAAGAATTCCTCTCAACACATGACTATGATGCTCCCCACTATTTCTGTTCATGATCAGAGATGCACATATCGTCAGCGACCAAGGGACATGCTCAACTGGTTAAGGTCAAACAACAGACAAGTATATCTGTGGTATTGAGCAGAATATTTGCTGTAGCTCATCTTTCATACCAAGACAAAACAATGTACATGATAACACTTCCAATCAATTAAGATCAGAAGCCATGAGAGCCACTGCCTGGTACTGCATCCAGGCATTTATTATTATTATTATTATTATTATTATTATTATTATTATTATTATTATTATTATTATTATTATTATTATTATTATTTACTTTCTATCCCTCGCTTGTCTACATGTAAATTTATTTCGTAAATTAAAATCAAATAATTTTTAATACTCAAATTTTAACCTTAGCTGCAATATTTTAAGTAATTATTTTGTTTTTGTTTTGTACTTTATCAGATGTAATAACTTGTCCTGTACTTTATAATCTAAAGAGGAATATTATTTCTCTTGTAGTTTATGACATCCCACTTTGAAGGCTACCTCCATGCAAAGCAAGACATGAAACCCCCACAAAGTACCTACGGCATAAAAAGCAGAAAACGTTGGCAGACTACAAATGTAGGCTGCGCAAGATTTAGACTGAACAATTCAACCACATTGTTGCCAAATCTTGGGGAACACCTTCCATATATTTTTTTTTCATGCGGTATGGTGCAGGGGCTAAGACGATCTGGAAGAGAATAAGAAAAGAGAAGACACCTACAGACGATAAAAATATTAGTAGAACCTAAAAATTAAGACAGCCATGAAACTAGAACACACTCAGCCAGATATTGTTGAATCAGGCCATAAGCAGATATGTTCTCTTGTGGAAAGCAAGTGCCCTTAAGACACCAATGTAGTTCGTAAAATAGAAGAGAAAGAGGACATCTGTGGACCATTAGTAAAGTGTTTTCAAATCCTCTACCCAAGATACACTTTCAGCTTCATACCTATTATTATTATTATTGGAGCAACAAGATATAGACAAACCCGTCTGGAGCAAAGTATGGCTTAATTTTATATCATGTGGGAGAGAATGCAAATCCTTAATTCTAAAGCTACAAATGATTACGATATCTGGGACTATAAAAATGTACGAGACTTTCTTAAGATTTAAACGATGATGGCCAAACAAGATACTTTCTTTCAAAACCTTGCTACAAAGTAAGTGGCCGGTCAAAATTTACACTAGACTTTTAAAAGAGACAGAAAAGTACATACATTCATACATACATACATCAAGAAGAGCCTAAATGAAACTCAAAGAATAATCATACATATATACACAAACATTCATACGTACATGTATACAAATAAATACATTTGTACATGCACAATGAGTGAATATATATGGGTGGAAGGTACACAGGTGCGAAAGAAGGTATAGAACTGAGATTGTGTGGAACTGTGACCTTAAGCACACCTACGTATAATTATCTTTCAAACCGTGAACTAAAACGTAACAAAATCAATGATTATTCAAAATGAAAGTATGTGTGTGTGCACTCGCGAGTGCGTGCGCACCCGTAAATGCGCACGCGCGTGTGTGTAGAACATCTGTATATTAATAATTGTATTAGATAACATCTTGTGTATTAACAAGACATTGTAGTTAAGTTAAGTGATTTGCAGGTATAAGTTCTGCTTGAATGATATCGACACATCATTGGATATGGTTGGTTTAGCAAGTTATTCCGTGGCAACAGGTACAAAGAAAAAGAAAAGTCAAAAGGAAAACGCTTGATTAAGCTTGACGTCATGGACAATAAAAAGGAAAGCTAAAATGTACTAACAATGAAATTATAATTAAATACAACATAAAATCCCTTTAATAAAATAGAATAAAATGAGACAAAAAGCAGACACTCACACAGACATACCCACATATATGTATGCATATATATACATATATATATATATATACATACATATATATATATATATATATATATATATATATATATATATATATATATATATATATATATATATATATGTATAATAATATTAGGGACAAAATCCAAAATTACAGGTAAAAACTCAATTAAAATCAATTTATAAAAAATTAAAATTAAATTGAGCTTTATATTTATCTTATGATATTTACTTTGCTTTATATTATACTCATTTATTGTTAATTTTTCTATATGTGATAGTGGATTTTCATCGATGAGTTCTTGAAACTTGGTTATTTTCCCTAAAACTATATATTTTATATATATATATATATATATATATATATATATATATATATATATATATATATATATAAATAACACCACATGCGAATCTTTGGCGATTTTTTCATCTGTCTTCCTTTTCTATAGGACTTTCCACTGTTTCTGAAGAAGAGCTTTGCTCGAAACGTAAAACCACCTTTCTTTCCTTCCCTGAGCGTCTGCTAAAACTTTACATGTACCACGTCCTCGCGTTGTTGTTTTTTGCGCTTGTTCTTTGTCTTTTTTCTTTGGATTTACTATATATATATATATATATATATATATATATATATATATATATATATATATATATATATATATATACTATTAGTAAAACCCGTCGTTTACCCGATAATTACTTTCACTATTCCTAGGGAGCCACATGCAAAGTATTATTATTATATATATAAATTACTCCTCCTGTATGTGTGCTTTTTTTATAAGAGAAAAATGTGTAACAATTGAAGACGACAAAAGATCAATTTCAAATTTGAACTTGTGTTTGTTTATTATATGACAATAATAAGTGAGTTGTATGTGTTATTTTAATCATCAATTCAGTAATGGCTATTATATAATACCGTTCATTTAAATAGGTAGTTCCCTCATTCTTGAATGTGATGATATTAATGGTAAATTAAGTTAATGAAGTATTCATCTTGCATTCAGAGTGAATATTTCTTTATAAACAGTGTTTTTTGCTTTATTTCGGAGTGCAAAAAGATTTGCTTTTCCTAACACACATGATGTTTCCACATAATGTTGGGCATATAAAAAGCATGGTTCTTCAATTTTTAGTGTTTGGCCCTGACTTTTATTAATGCTCATGGCAAAAGAAAGTGGGATAGGAAACTGTAACTGCTTGAATTAGAATTGGACATTAGATTGTATAACTGCTATGTTAGGAATGAAGACGGTCTTACATTTACCACAACCAGTGAGAATATTTGCCTCAATGCAGTTCGTCATGAGTTTGTGCACAATTAATCTTCTACCACTACATAATTTTGGATGAGATAAATTACGTAATAACATAATAGGAGTCCATTTTCTCAGCTGAAGACAACAAGGTGCTGTACGTGGTGGTTCTAGTGAGTTCAAAAATTCTATGGGGTAGTTAAAATCGTGATAATCAACAACCATGTGAATTGAGGTATAAATGAATACTTCTCGAAGTTTATTCAATAGCATATTATTAATGCAATGTACAGCAATATTTTTTGGAGCCAGTATAGCAGCAGTAGTTCGTTAAGCTGCCCTCATTCATAAACGCACACACAGAGACGCACACAGCGCATGCATACATATATACATATATACATATATACATACATGACAGATTCCGACTCGTAGACGACTAGGACAATCACTAACAAATTATCTTATCCTAGACGTTAAAAGCAATGGTTGTCGGCAATGCACATACTGAAATTTGTTTTCAATAACAGTCTGCACAACACCACTAAGGCTCTCACCTGCAAAGCTAAGTAGTCCAAAAACAAGCAAGAGCAAGGTCAGTGTCCTCGCAATGAGGGCGTTGTCGTTTCGAAACTTCCTTCTGGGGTTTTGTTTTCCGTTCTGCAGGTATTCAACGAAAACCATCCTTCTTACCAAGCAGGCTTGGTAGGATTGCCGATTTATTCGGTCAGCATGACCATGCGATAGGTTCTGTTGTGTTACATGTTGCCACTAACACTAGGATTGAATTGACAATCATGCATGCATACATACTCAACCATAGTGTGGCTGGACTACCAGAAGGCTTCCGATAGTGTCCCACATCGTTGAATTATCAGAACCTTACAGTTAGCCAAAGTCCCACAACCACTAGTGAGCGCTATCGAACGTCTGACCAATACTTCGTACATCACTTTGCTCCCCAGGAGTGATAAGGCGGAAAGTGAGTCGGGTAGCATTCTCTATCAAAAAGACATCTTTCAGCATGATAGTCTGTCGATGTTGATCTTCGTCCATCATTAATTTCACTCTCATGCATGCTCACTAAACACATCAGCTATAGAAATGGATCAAGAAGTATCTCACATCTTTTCGTTGTCGACGGCTTGTAACTGTATGGGCCGAATATCAACTATATATTAAAAAAAAGAAGTACTTTGACCTCATTACCAAATTTTCTACTGATATTAGAATAAAATTGGCGAGTTCAAATGAACATTTTTGACAATGAAACGAAAATGTTTTATTCTCTTGAAAACCTAAAGATGAACGGCTCGAAACTACAACATCTATAACCAGGTTACAATTATAGGCATCTTGGACAAGATGAGAATGTCAGATATGACGGATACATTAATTAGGAGAGGACCAGAAATTCAGGAGAGTAAAGAGAGCATGGTCGTCAGAACTCTTAGGTTGCAACAAGCATATTGCCCACAACACCTTGACAGCGCCTGTCTTCAAACCTACGTTTGACCTTCTAAACTGGTCACTGCAAGAACTCAATGAGACAGATGTTCGATCTCGCAAGCTGCTATGTTACAGGGAACTTCAACTTCAATGGAGATGTAGACAGGCTATTCTTCTCACACTAGTAAGGTCGCTGTGGTCTCAAATGTATATTGATGTCATATGAAGCAGGTATTATGAGTCTGAAATATCTGGAACCAAGGAGAGTGACCACTACCTACCTCGTCCAAGTTCGTGACCATGGAATCAATAACATAATTAAGATAGCTAATGAACTTGAAAAGATATTTGAATTAAGAGCTTATAGAGATTTCTCCCCAAGGACCATTAGTAGAAATCTATTTATCAGAACAAGAACAAAAAATGGAGCAGTTCACTGAGAACATAGTTCATTGATACTTGGCACGGAAAATACGAATCATAAAAGTGATTGTTCATGTCAAAAGCCATCCACTGAATGCCGAAAAGTTTATGACTCCCACTTTGAAGGCTAACACTATGCAAAGCAAGACATGAAACCCCCACCGAGTACCTGCGGCATAAAAAGCAGAAAACGTTGATAGACTACAAATGTAGGCTGTGCAAGATTTAGACTGAACGATTCAACCACATTGTTGCCAAATCTGGGAGAATGTCTTCTATATATATTTTTCTTTCCATGCGGCATGATGCAGTGGCTAAGACGATCTGGAAGCGAATAAGAAAAGAGAAGACACCTACAGACGATAAAAATATTAGTAGAACCTAAAAGTTAAGACAGCCACTAAACTAGAACACGCTCAGCCAAATATTGTTGAGTCAGGCCATAAGCAGATATGTTCTCTTGTGGAAAGCAGCTGCCCTTAAGAAACCAATGTAGAAGAGAAAGAAAAAGAGGACATCTATGCACCATTAATATATCCGCTACCCAAGATACACTTTCAGCTTCATACCTATTAATATTATTGGAGCAACAGGACATATACGAACCCGTCTGGAGCAAAGTATGGCTGAATTTTGGATCTTGTGGGAGAGAATGCAAACCCTTAATTCTGAAGCTACATTGATCGCGATATCTGGGATTATAAAAATCTACGAGACTTTCTTAAGATTTAAACGATGATGGTCAAACAAGATACTTTCTTTTAAAACCTTGCCACCAAGTAAGTGGCCGGTCAAAATTTACATTAGACTTTTAAAAGAGACAGAATATACATACATTCATACATACATACATACATACATTTGTACATGCACAATGAGTGAATATGTATAGGTGGAAGAAGCACAGGTGCGAAAGCGGGTATAGAAGTGAGATTGTGTGGAACGGTGACCTTAAGGAAACATAACATTTCGGGACCTACCTACTTATAATTATCTTTTAAACCGTGAAATAAAACGTAACAAAAGCAATGATTATTCACAATGACAGTGTGTATGTATGTGTGTGTGTATGTGTGTGTGTGCGTGTGCGTGCGCGTGTGTGTGTGTTTTTTGTGCGTGTGTGTGTAGAACATGTGTATAGTGTCTATATTTACGCTTATATTAGGTAACATCCTGTGCATTATTGAAACATTGTGGATTAAGCCTACTTAATCGAAAAATCATTAGATATGGTTGGTTTAGCATTTTTTTTCCGTGGAGATTTGGTAAAAGGGACGAAGAAAAGGAAAAAAAGTCAAAGTAAAGAAGTTTGATTAAGACTGGCATCATGGACAATAAAAAGGAACGCGTAGATGTACAAACTCTAAATCGGCTGGCAAACACCAGCAATGGAGTAGAAGGTTTCCATAATGCGCTGCAAGCATCTGTTACAAATACTCATCCAAAATAAAGTATATGACTTTCATTGTTTTTATTTTTTATTTTTTTATCATTCTCTTCATATGCTTTACTACAAAATGTCCTTGCAGCGAAATATTCGAATGGTAAATTGACTTACGGCGAATAGTCCTACGGCCAATTGTCCTACGGCGAAATGCCTTACGGCGAATTGTCCTTTAGGCACCAATGTGGTTCGAAAAATAGAAGAGAAAGAGGACATCTATGGAACATTAATAAGGAGTTTGCAAATCCGCTACCCAAGATACACTTTCAGCCTCACACATATTATTATTATTATTATTATTATTATTATTATTATTATTATTATTATTATTATTATTATTATTGTTCAGTAGTTTTATTTTTATAACGTGCTTTCACTTCACTACCGAGCGCAGCTCTGTGCGCCTTGGGTATGTGCTGTGGTGGTTTGCTGTGGTGCTCTTATGTTTACTGTATTGAAAGTGTTTTGCGTAGAATGTGTGCAGTACCCAGTAGTTCAATTTTCTGTATGTTATATATATTTGTAAGTCCTGGTGTTTTTGTTATGTATTTGTCTGAATATTTTTTTATTATACCTAAGGCACCTACTATTATAGGAATTGTTTCTGTTTTTAGACTCCACATTCGAGTTATCTCTATTTCCAGGTCTTTGTATTTTGAAAGTTTTTCCATTTCTTTTAGAGAAACGTTGTCATCTGCTGGTATTGATACATCAATTAGAAAGCATTTTTTTTCCTCATGATCTTTGACAACTATATCTGGTCTATTTGCCTTAATTTCTCTATCTGTGTGTATTAGCATATCCCAGAGTATGGTTGCTTTCTCGTTTTCTGTGACCTTTTCTGGCGTGTGTTTTTTCTGTTGTTATTCCATAGTGTTGGCATAGCTTCCAGTGTATATAGGACCCAACTCTGTCGTGTCTGTGAATATATTCCTTCTTAGCCAGGACTGGGCAGCCAGAGATAATATGATTTATTGTTTCTTGTCCATCTCCACCTTATTATTATTATTATTATTATTATTATTATTATTATTATTATTATTGGAGCAAAGTATGGCAGAAGTTCGGATCTTGTAGGAGAGAATGCAAATCCTTAATTCAAAAACTGCAAATGATCATGATATATGAGACTATAAATATCTACAAGACCTTCTTAAGATGTAAAGGATGATAGTTAAAACAACATACTTTCCTTCATAACGTTGCTACCAAGTAGGTGGCCGGTCAAAATTTGCTCTAAACTTTTAAAAGAGACAGAAAAGTACATACATACATACATACATACATAAATCACGAAGAACCTAACTAAAACTCAAAGAAAAATCATACATTTGCATATACATATATATATATATATATATATATATATATATATATATACATACACAAATGTTCATACGTATGTATATACATGTGGAGGCACGTGGCTTAGTGGGCAAGGTGTTGTAGTCATGATCGTAAGATTGTGGTTTTGATTCCTGGAACGGACGATGCGCTGTGTTCTTGAGCAAACCACTTCATTACACGTTGCTCAACTCAGCTGGCAAAAATGAGTAATCCTACGACAGATCGGCGTCCCGTCCAGGTGGGGAGGATATACTCCACTGAAACCAGGAAACTGGCCTTAATGATCCTGGCATTGCTCGAGAAGGAAACACTTCTTCTTCTTCTTCTTCTTCTTCTTCTTCTTCTTCTTCTTCTTCTTCTTCTTCTTCTTCATTTTCTTCTTCTTCTTCTTCTTCTTCTACTTCTTCTTCTTCTTCTTCTTGTTTTTTCTTCTTCTTCTTCTTCTTCTTCTTCTTCTTCTTTCATCTTCTTCTTCTTCTTTTTCTTCTTCTTCTTTTTCTTCTTCTTCTTTTTCTTCTTCTTCTTCTTCTTCTTCTTCATCTTCTCCTCTTCCTCCTCCTCCTCCTCTTCTTCTTCTTCCTCTCCTCCTCCTCCCTCTTCTCCTCCTCCTCCTCCTCCTCCTCCTCCTCCTTCTTCTTCTTCTTCTTCTTCTTCTTCTTCTTCCGTAATATACATAGAAATCCGTTTGTACATACACACAATGAGTGAATATGAGTGGGGGTGGAAGTCGCATGCGTAAGTAAGAAGGAATAGAAATGAGTTTGTATGGAAAGGTGACCTTAAGCAAACATAACTTTCTGGACGACACACCTTCTTATAATTATCTTTCAAACCGTGAGCTAAAACGTAACAAAAGCAATGATTATTCAAAATGACACAGTGTGTGTGTGTGTGTGTGTGTGTGTGTGTGTGTGTGCGTGCGTGTGTGTGTGTGTGTGTGTGTGTGTGTGTGTGTGTGTGTGTGTGTGTGTGTGTGTGTAGAACATGTGTATAGTGTCTATATCCATGTTTATATCAGGTAACGTTCTGTGTATTACTAACACATTGCTGTAAAGTTAAGAGATTTGAAGGTAAATGTACTGTATGAACGGTATCCACAAATCAGTGGATACGGTTGGTTTAGCAATTTATTCCGTGGAGATTTGGTAAAAGGGACGAAGAAAAGGAAAAAAAATCAAAGTAAAGAAGTTTGATTAAGACTGGCATCATGGACAATAAAAAGGAACGCGTAGATGTACAAACAATGAAATTATAATTAAATAAAATGAGACAAAACAGACACTCGGACAGACATATACCTACATAATTAATTCGAAAGTTAGAAATGGTCGCAATATTTGGGACTATAAAAATTTGCTAGACCTTCTTAAGACTTAAAGGATGGTGGTTAAAATAAGATACTTTCCTTCGCAACCTACCAAGCAGGTGGCCGGTCAAAATTTACTCTAAATTTTTAAAAGAGATAGAAAAGTACATACATACATACATACATACATACATACATACGTATATGCATACACGTTCAAAGGCATGTCAACTTTGAAGAATTTCTGATGTTTTAGATAGGCCAGTGGAATGTATTAGGTCGTCAAGTATGAAATTTGTAGTAAGGTATATGGTAAACTTTGACAGCTTTTTATTTTGCGCTACTATTATATTTTGAGAACATTGTTTGTTAGAAAGCTGACACATCTATTTCTTTATTCTAACTCATTTTGCGCTTTATAAAGTATTTATAAATCGTTTTTTGCTGTCTTTGTTTTGAGATGGGTAAATCGGAAATTCGTACAGTTTTGAAATATGAGTTCTTTCTTGGAAATACAGCATCACAGGCAGCTCGGAATATTAATGGAGTATTTCATCCTAATGTTATTATACAGTAGACAGTATCAAATTGGTTTGCAAAATTTCGTTCCGGTAACTTTGACCTCGCAAATGAGCAACGCAGTCGACCAGAAACAAGGGTGGATAATGACGAACTGAAAGTTCGTCAAGTCAGATCCATCTCAAAGTGCCCGTGAATTATCGTTGTTGTTTGGTGTTAGCAAGCAAACAATATTGACTCACTTAGTTCAAATTGGTAAAGTGAAGAAGTTGGATGAACTCAATGAAAATCAGAAACAGCAACGTTTGAAAGCCTGCATTATACTACTTTCTTGTCACAAAAATGAATAATTGTTTAATCGAATTGTAACATGTGATGAGAAATGGATCCAATACAACAACCGTAAACGTTCAGCACAATGGCTGGACAAAGACGAGCCACCAAAGCACAGTCCAAAAAGCAAAATTCATCAAAAGAAGCTGATGGTGTGTGTTTGGTGGTCTGGTGCAGGTGTGATCCATTATGATTTCATTAAACCTGGCTCATCAATCACGGCCGAAGTACACTGCAGTCAACTGGATCAAATGATGCAGAAACTTACAAAAAAAAAAACAAAAAAAAACAGCCTAGACTAATCAACAGATCAACTCCTATTTTATTGCAAGACAACGCCAGACCGTACAACGCAAACATGACATTGCCGAAACTACAGGAGTTCAAGTTGGAAGTTCTCCATCATCCACCATACTCACCTGATCTTGTCCCCACTGACTACCCCTTCTTCCAGAATTTGGATAACTTTTGATAAGAAAATTTTAATTCCGACGATGTTCTAAAACAGGCCTTCCAAGATTTTATTGACTCTAAATTGCCAGGCTTTTACAGTTCTGGGCTGGACAAGCTACCGCTGAAATGGCAAAAGTGTATTGACAATATGGGTGCATACTTTGATGAATAAAACTATTCCTTCTATTTATAAAACATTAGCAAACTTTTTTTTTCTTTTCTGCAAATTTCATACTTGCCGGCCTAATATATGAACAATATTGTCTAATATAGATATGTCAAATACCATACAAAACAGATTCATGATTTATTAAAATTATCTCTGCCACTAGAGGCTGTGCTATAATTGCTGGTTTGCAATGTTTGGTACAAGGCCAGCAAATTCAGGGTAGGGGTTAAGTCGATTACATTAACTGCAGTGCTCAAAAGGTACTTATTTTATCGACCCCGAAAGAATGAAAGGCAAAGTCAGCTCCGACGGCATTTGAAGTGAGAATGTAAAGATGGGTGAAATGCCACTAAGCATTTTGCCCGGCACAGTAACGATTCTGCCAGCTCACCGCCTTAAAGGCTGAGTCATAATTATTGGTAATTAAAACTAGGTCCATATGAAAAGGGGAGACATCAGGAATCATTCAAAGTTGACATGCCTTTAAGCATGTATGCATATACGAATGTATGTATGTATGTATGTATGTATGTATGTATTTTCTCTTTCTGTTTTAAAAATTTAAAGTAAATTTGGATCACACCTACTTGGTAACAAGGTTGTGAAGGAAAGTATCTTATTTTAACCACCATACTTTGAATTTTAAGGTTTTGCAGATTTTTATAGTCCCAAATAATCGTGACCATTTGTAGCTTTTGAATTAAGGATTTGCATTCTTTCCCCATGATTCGAAGTTCAGCCCTACTTTACTTCAAACAAGTTGGTATGTACTCTGTTTTTGGATTTACAAACTGTATGTGCATATGTATGTATGTTATCAATCAGTTTCATTTCTGTATTTCTTGTCCATAGAGAAAGAGCCGGACTCAAACATAGATTCAAGGAACTTTTATCAACATCATCTAGGTATTTGTGCATGTGTGTGTGTGTGTGTGTGTGTGTGTGTGTGTGTGTGTGTGTGTGTGTGTGTGTGTGTGTGTGTGTGTGTGTGTGTGCAGTATTTGGTGTTAGTGTATGCGCAGATTTGTATGTTTGTTTTATGGATGCGTTTTTATGTATATATTTTCATGTCATGGCGTATGCATATGTATTTATGCACAGATTTGTATGTTTGTTTTATGGATGCGTTTTTATGCATATTTTGTCATGTCTAGATGCATGCATATGTATTTATGTGCTAAATTTTTGGAAAGTTTTACATATCTTTACAGTTCCATTGATGGCTTGAATCTGTAGTCTTCTAATCAGCCTTTTTCTTTCAGGTTTTGAGAACCCTAATTTTTCCAGGTTTTTGTTGAGGCAGTTCGTTACATATCCCAATGCCCCAACAATCACGGGTATGAATCTGAAATTGTAGTCTGGGTGGAGTATCTGCAAATTTCTCAGTAGCTCGGCGTAGTTGTTCTCTTTTTCTCTAATCTTTAGCATGATGTTGACATCCGCAGGACAGCTGATTTCTACTACTGTACACAGTCTCTCTTCTCTGTCCCAGATTACTATATCGGTCTATTATGTCTGCATTTTATTGAGGTTTTTATTGGGACATTCCACCAATACTCTTTCATATTGTGAGTGGTAATGGCCTCTACCTCATTATGGGTTTTCATCTCCTTAGCCCCGGGGTCATGTATGTGTGTATGTATGTATGTATGTATGTGTGTCATCGTTCTGTTTTATTTCAAGATTTCTTGCCAATGTATATATGCCATTATTCAATTTTATTTCAAGATTTCTTCTCAATAGAGAAAGAGCCGGTTTCTAACCTAGATTCCTTTCATTGCAATTTCAACAACATCAGCAGGTTATTCTTTTATGTATGTATATGTACAGATTCGTATGCTTTGTTTTATGAATGTATTCTCATGCTTATAGCTGCATATATAGACATGCTCATACATACTTAAATGATAAACTTTCATAACTCCAAGAAAAATGAGTTTTGTAGTCACGGTTTCTTCTATAACCTGCATGGGCAGCCTGCGGCCCTCGACATGTTGTTTTGCGGCCCTCGACGAGTTTCTAGGTTATTAATTTCATACTAAGACAAATAAAATTTCATACTGAGACAAATGAACTTTCATACTAAGACAAATAAAATTAAGAAGGACTGCAAACAAATTCAGTGTAAAGTGGGCAAATAATATTTCATGCATATGTGTTTTATCATGCGGCCCTCTCCCACTTGGAAATGGTACGATACGGCCCCCAGTTGAGGAAAAGTTGCCCACCCCTGTAGTTATAGAATCTATAACTACAGCTAGAAAGAATCTGTTTACCTGTTGAGCTGTTCCTCGGTTGTGTTCTTGTTGTTTATAGTAACTCTCAGCATGGTGTAAATTCATATGCAAGTTTCAGTCGAAAATCACTACGATCATGAATAAAATTCTCCTTTATTCTTATATTTAGTTCCTCACAAAAGAAAGATGCTGTTACTGTTAATGCCCTCGCCATAGAGTAAATACTAATATTGATTTCAAATTTTAGCACAAAAATCGACTCTGGCGGTATTTGAACTCAGAACGCAAAGACAAACGAAATACCGCAAAGCATTTTGCCCGGCGTGCTAACGATTCTGCCAGGCTCGCCGCCTTGAGAGTCAATTCTAGTATTGGGTTCATATTTTGGCAGCAAAGTCAGCAAGGTCAGCAAGTTCGGCAAAGGAGCTAAGTCGATTACATCGACCCCAGTACTCAACCGAGAGTCAATACTAATAATGTTGGTTTCAAATTTTGGCACAAGACCAGCAATTTCGATGGAAGAGGTAAATCGATTACGTCGGCCCCAGTGCTTATCTGATACTTATTTTATCGACCCTGAAAGGATGAAACATATAGTCGACCTCGGCAGCATTTGAACTCAGAACGTGAAGACAGAGGAAATGCCGCTAAACGTTTTGCCCGGCGTGATAACGATTTTGCCCTACGCTGCCTTAGATTCAAGACTAATATTACAATGTAATTTTAGTCTTTT
Organism: Octopus bimaculoides; assembly: GCF_046866305.1. Lineage (NCBI taxonomy): Eukaryota > Metazoa > Mollusca > Cephalopoda > Octopoda > Octopodidae > Octopus > Octopus bimaculoides. The sequence continues at coordinate 36,686,608 of NC_142945.1, read as the reverse complement.
ATTATCGTTCCGTTTACATCAGGAGCGCAATATAGGAATACAGATCTGTCCAGTATCTGACTGATTATTTTATCTTTATTTTATCGTGTGTATCACATGTGATATACAGATTATAATTCCTATGTGTCCATGCATTATATATGATACAATTTTTTTCAACCACTAGAGTAACTTGAGTCGTTTGAAAGGAAAGCTTTATATTACTCAGAATGTATGAAGCAATGGCTAACTAAGAGTCTGAAAACAAGCATGGATGCTCAGGACAAACTTATGGAAATGCTTTGGACAAGCTAAGCGTTGAATGCAAATTTGATCTCGGTCGAATTTCAGTTAAGAATGTGAATGTTGCCCAAATTTTTACTAATGCAAAACTACGCAGAGAATAGTTAGCGGATTTCCTATTCTAACCATTTTAACCAATGAATATATTTATAATAATAGTCGTCAAGCAAATTTATCAGCATATGTGCAAAAAAAAACTGTATCTATGCATCACTTTTAGATCTGTCATTTGATATCGTAAACATGATGTCTGTGTCTACAAAAGCCTTACACCCACTAAACAATAAAAGAATGCACAATTGAAACAGCAACTGCAACTACAATTCATAAACAGAACGAAAGGTTTGTCGCCACCACATATATATACACTTACGTTGTTTGTATTCAAGTACGTATGTGTGTGCATGTGTGTGTGTGTGTGTGTGTGTGTGTGTGTGCGTGCGTGCGCACGTATGTACATATCATCAGAGAGATAGAGACGCCAAGATAACAGATAGATAGATAGAAAGACAGACAAACAGACATACATAAAGACAGACAGAAATATAGATAGACTGGGAGCTGTGGTAGTTGTGGTGGTCGTCGTCGTCGTCGTGGGAGCGATGGTGGTGGTGGTGGTGATGGTGGTGGTGGTGGTGGTGATGGTGGTGGTAGTGGTGATGTGATGGTGATGTTAGACACAATAATGTCCTCCTAAACCTTTACTACAAGCATCTTAGAAGTAGTGGCAGCAGCAGCAATAAGTAGTAGTAGTAGTAGTAGTAGCAGTAGCAGCAGCAGCAGCAGCAGTAGTAGTAGTAGTAGTAGTAGTAGTAGTAGTAGTAGTAGTAGTAGTAGTAGTAGTAGTAGTACAAACTGCATAAATGGAGTTTGGAGTGAAGTTCTACCTCAGTCAAAAAAAATGAGTCAGCGATGTGAGTTACATTGGATTTAGACGCCTGAGACACAGTGCTGTATGTATGTTGACGCTGCGAATATTCTGTAGTTGGCGGACCAAAATGAGAAATACCGTTGTATAATTCTTCCACCAACGGCTAGAAATAGCAGCCAAATCGCACTCTTACATCTGCCTTTAGGAAGGATATATTGGATAGTGTAGTCCGAGATGTAACACTAAAAATATGTGATGGTCTCCGTTGAAACGCCTTTCATTATATGCCTGTTCAATTGCCTCTCATTATATGCCAATTGTATCAAAGTGGAACTAGGACTAAACAACAACTACTACTGCAACTAGTACTATTATTGCTACTACTGTAGCTGCATCTGGTGTCGCCGAACTGGGTGATCTTAGAAAGGAGTCTTGAAGTATGCACTTAAGACAAACAAATCTCCGTCGAATCACCCAACTGTCCTAAAAAAGGAAAAAGATTAGTTCTGGTTGTGCTAAACCTAGCAAAAAGACTGTACTGTCACAGCTAGTTGATGACTAATGGAGGTTAGCGGAATTGCAAGAAGCTGACAAAATACCTCAGGCAGTATTTAGATTCAGCCCTTTTGCAGTTTATATCCTGCTTTGTAATTCATCCGTTAGGAATCAATTGACCAAGGCCAGATCAAGTTCTTAGCAAATTTAAGCAGCTACATTTTTTTTACAAAAAGTTCTCCGTCTGTAGATATTAAGTACCTCACAAGACGGCGAGCTGGCAGAATCGTTAGCGCGCCAGGCAAAATGCTTAATGCCATTTCGTCTGTCTTTAGGTCCCGAGTTCAAATTCCACCGAGGTTGACTTTTCATTTCATCCTTTCAGGCTCGATAAATTAAGTACCACTCAAACACTAGGGTCGATGTAATCGATTAGTCCCCTCCTTCAAAATTTCAGGCCTTGTGTCTTTAGTAGAAAGGATATTAGGTACTTCACAAGACGGTGAGCAAGTAGAATTGTCAACACGCCAGACAAAATGCTTAGTAACATTTCTTTCTGGCTTTATGTTCTGAGTTCAAGTTCAAACCGAGGCCTACTTTGCCTATTGTCCATTGGAGGTCGCTAAAATAAGTACCAGTTGAACACTGATGTCAATGTACTCGATTAGTACCCTTCCCCAAAATTTAAGGTCTTGTACCTAGAGTAGAAAGAAAGAAAAAAAAACTCGATACCTGAGGGAAGTGACTTGGCAGAATTGTTACAACTGTCGAAAAATTGCGCGTTATTTAGCTACGGATCTTCACGTTCTGAGTTCAAACCGTACATGGTTGAACTTTTCCTCTCATCTCCCGGGATCGATAAAATAAAGTACCATTTAACTATCATACAACAGTCTATTTACTCGACTCCCGCGCCACTCGTTTTGAGATACAGCACATATGAGAAATCATTATTTTTCTGCAGTTGTCTCTTGTACTTACTGATAAAATAAAATTCTAAAATTTAAAAAAAAACGAACAAAATAATCATCGACTGATATCATATCTGTGAATAAATATACTTGAGCTGTTTGATATTCTGATCATACATATGCTTTTATTTACAGAACTTTTAAATTAAATTGTAGATAATCATTCAAGATAAATTTAATTCATTATCAACAAGTATACGACTTAATTTGTTAAATGAGCTATTTGCAAATACTTCGAAAAATCAGAAAGAAATTAAGCTCCGCAGAAGAAGTTATAAAAGTTCAAAATGCGTCCCAGGTTATCTGCTGAGCTTATTTTTGTTTATTTAATATCACAATTTGTGACAAATAGCGTCGGCTGCTTCTGATTCAGATGTTATTGATGTCTCTACAAGTGCTTGATAAAAGCAAATAAGGTGAGAGGGGGAGATATTTTTGGCGTGTAACTGTGAAACAAAGAAGGAAAGTTTAAAGGAATTTTTTTTTAAATGAGAGAAAATCTGTGAACTGAAGAACAAAAAGAAAAGTCAGAAAAAAATGTTAATTGACAAAATATTCAGAAGTTGGTAATGAGTGACCAGGGACAATACAAAAAGACGATGTAATAGATGAAAATTGTTTGATCCAGGAGAAAAACCTAACGTTGTCATTCACACGGTACTGTTATTCACACGGTACTGAAAATGGTAAACGGAAGTGGGAGAGGGAATAAAAATTGATTATTGAAAGAAATGTATGTACAAGTAGAAGGAAGCGACATGGAAAATGTCGCATGTGGGTGAGTTGTCGAGCTAATGAGTGTGTAGCGGTCAAGCAGATGTGATTGGTGGAAGAGAAGAAAGATGTGAATCAACGGTGTTAGTCAAAACAAGGAATTTCCAAGTGTAGAAAAGTGTGTGTGTGTGTGTGTGTGTGTGTGTGTGTGTGTGTGTGTGTGTGTGTGTGTGTGTGTGTGTGTGTGTGTGTGTTTGTGTGTGTGTGTGTGTGTGTGTGTGTAAGAGGGCGAGAGAGAGAAAAGAGAAGGTGGTAGATGAATGTAGATGTATGTATATGAGTATGTATATGCATTTAAAGTGAAAGGTGTGGATAAGTGGGGGAAGTGGAGACCGAAGGGAGGAGGGAAGTGTATATAAGTGGAGGTTTTGTTAGTAATAATGGAACTGCTGTTACTATGAACTCCGAGTTGATAAACAACACCTCTGCGCCTGATTACGACGAAAACGTATGCCTATTCTACGTGTGTGGTTTCAGCAGGTTGGGGCGACGGCTGACACAGCCAGAGCATCAATGCACGTTCTTTGCCCTCTCTTTGGTGACCACCTCCTTTCCAGGTTTGCTGACATTCCTTGGCCCTGCGCATAAGCTCCGTACATTGGACGATTTGAAGGAAGCTATCTATTCGTGTGGAAGTCACTCAGATCGACGGAGCAATACTGGAGAGAGTGGAGGCCAACTTCCAAGAACGCCTTCAGAAATGTATCAATGAAAACGGACACCACATGATGGATGTGGTTTTCAACACTTGATTTAAACAATTTTTAATTCAATACGAACACATTGATATCAATAAAATTTGTTTGCAGCTAAAATTAATGATTTTGTGAATTTTTAAAAAAAACTCCGTCCTCTCTGCTCCACCCTGTATACATATATATACATATATATATATATATATATATATATATATATATATATATATATATATATATATATATATATATATATATATATATATATACATATATATACATATATATATATATATATATATATATATATATATATATATATATATATATATATATATATATGTGTGTGCCCGTGTGTGTGTGTATCTTTGTGTTTGTGGTTGTCCTCCAACACCGCTTGACAACCGGTGTTGGTGTGTTTACGTGCCCGTTACTTACCGGGCTTCAAAGAGAAAAAACAACAGCTCCTCACCAAATATAACTTTTACACTCTACACCTATCTACTACAACTTTTGGATAAATAATTCCCGAACTTTCTTCGAACTAACTACAAATTATTATAACAATGGACTCGCACATCAGTCAAGAAAATATAATCGATTTCACCTTCACAGACTTCAAACGTGCGCAATGGATTGTGTTCGATAAAGAAACAGGATCAAAATCTTCGAAATTCAACCACACCTCATTCACCAGCACCAACCCTGTATACAGTACCATCAATATGGACGCAAATAAAATATATCTCACAAAGTAGTCACAATTCACGTCAGAAATAGTCAATCTCGTAAAAACCAAAAACAACCTCAAACATAATGCATCAAAAATTACACACCCACGAAGTAAAACTCAAATATCAAATAACTAAACAAGAAAATAACAAAACGAAAAACTATAAACAAAATACTAACATAAAAAACCACAAAGCTAACAGTAAAATGAATATGAAATTAATAGCTTTAACAACAACAACGATAGTCACATCAAACATCAAAGGTCGTGTTACAATAGCCACAACTAATATACCCACACAGTAATACCAGGCACAAAGGCATAGAAAGAAGAAAAAACACATAAAGCAAACAGCCACACAAAACAAAGAATATCTATTTTCCACCTAAACCACGTTTTGACATCTTTTTATCAAACACCCAAAAGCAAAAAGGGAAATCTAAAACCTCAAATTCCTTAGAATTAGAATAAAATCACAAATGTACATATAAAATACCTAGAATCAGTAGGAAATGCAGCAGTTCACCTTCACGACTATCAAATTTCCAGAATCTGGAAGCTATGCGTAAATGTAACAATTGTAAAGCTTGACATAACTTTACATACAGCAGTTGCATAGCTTTGCCGTCCCCCACCAGACCCTCATGTCCCCAAGTCTAAACTGGTTTGTACAGCAGACCCAAAAGTGCTGCTCCCTCGCCTCCTAGTTACGCTACTGTTCTAAACTGATACGATCTCATTACCCTTATATACAGACCCAGACAAATACCAGATATATTCATCCTCGACATCACTGACGATCATTAAATCACAACCAAGATTTAGTACACCACTCTCAACCATCATAATGGCTTCAAATTTTGACACAAGGACGGAATTCCGCTAAGTATTCCACCAGCTCGCTGCCTTTGATTTCACATTTTGGCAGAATCGACTTACCCTATTCTGGGGAATAGGGTAAGTCGATTCTGGGGAATAGGGTAAGTCGATTCTGGGGGATGGGGTAAGTCGACCCCGTACTCAACTGGCACTTATCTTATCGACCCCGAAAGGATGAAAGGCAAAGTCGACCTCAGCTGAATTTGAACTCAGAACGTGAAGACGGACGAAATGCCGCTAAGCATTTCGCCAAGTGTGCTAACGATTCTGCTAGCTCGCCGTTTTACACTCAACCATCATATTACCCACAAACTTAACACATAAAATGCAAAATTGATGCATCAACTAAAACGCAACACCACGTATCCTAACTACCATCGACATTAGTAAAGTTTTCGATTCCATTCTCGGCTATCCTTTCCCACAAAAAATACTCAACACCACCTTAAGAAAGAACATAAGATACTGCCTAGCACACTATCAGCAAACGGACAAGCGTATGTAGTGTACAAGAACAGTATTTCCAAGTACTCGCAATTTCCCGAATGGAGTACAACAAGGATCTATCCTCGCAACTACAATTTTCAACCTATAACTACAAACTGCACGACCTTCCTACGCCTCTACAAAACATTCCGATATCTTTATACGCAGATGATATCACACACATTCCAGCACCATTCTCCGGTCGTTGCAGCTCAACGATTCCAACCCAATTTATATTATCTACACCCTTAGCTCCACAATAGACTTAAAACAACAACAGTAGCATCACCTACCTACCTACCTACCTACCTACCTACTTACCTACTTACGAAACCCATTGTCTGCTATCTTATATATAGCACAAGAGAATGTCAAATTCGAGCAACCGTCTCACTCAGCAGCATAGACATACGACACTCGCTTAGATGACAAAAATACTAACAGCTGAGTACAACTTCTCTACAATATGCACATCGCACATCGGAAACAGATAGTCAAGTCAGCAAAATGACGTACAAACAGAACAATCATAAGTATCAGATTTATTCAACGAGAAAGAAAGACAAAAATAATAATGTGCAAACAGCGCTTTGGATACCTCATAAACTCTGCCAACCCTACCTCACTGAAATCTCTCCGCAATAAATGAAATAAATCTCAACGGAACACAAAGGAACGCACCATAGACTGTATACAGACCACAACTACAACTCAACGAAAGTTCAGAAAATGAAAAACTACCAGGATGTGCCAAGAACACAAGTTTGTTGCAGTAGCGATCATCAATCCTCACAGTCCTTGTCACTACGATGGAAACCGGTCAAGTACATATACAATACTACAAAGCCTCTTGAACATCGTACCCAATGGTTCTCAATATGTTTTCTTTTTTCTTGTCTAAAGACCCCTTTGATTCCTATTTTACTCTACTGGACCCCCACAGCCATTCGATGTATACATACAAAAGAATCCAACTGTATTTTTTTGATTAAATATCATTACGTATTGCAAAAAAATTTACAATATTTAACTATTGTAAATGTATAACAGATTTATTGCACATAAATTTTAACACCAAAATCTTACATGGAGCTCCTAATAGCTATATGAACTCCAATAGAGAACCACTAGTCTACGCGCTTGTATACAAATCTGACAAACCGCAACGTAAATAAATTCGCTATCACCAAACATTGTACAAGGTTGCATATCACTAACAATAAGTACAGAGGAACAGCAACAGTCACGATTTGACTGAGTCTAACCATCCTCTTTACCGCTGTTAGAATCTACGGCTGTATAGAAATGGACTGGGGAGTGGAGAGAATGAAAAGTGTCCAGACTTTCACGCTTCATTCCACACGATTCCTCATTGCATTTCGGAGAGTCTTCAGCTACATGGGGACATAGCTGGCAAAATGATTCTGTGGATCGCGTGTCACCGTTCAACAGACTTTCTACGTGCAATACTACTTGGTTGATCAAGCCTGACAGGGCTGTACGAAATCAACAAATTACAGGGTATCAATTGGTCAACATGTGGATATAACAAAAGATGATTCCCTAAGGTGTCACGCAGAGAGATTTACTCTTCAATGACACGATTGCAAAGTGAATTTCTTGACAACACAGCCATACTTATGTAAATATAGGTATGGATGTCAAATTTTGGAACAAGGCTAGCATGTTTGGAGGAAGAGGGTAAGTCGATTACATCGATCCCAGTGTTCAACTGGTACTTATTTTATCGACCACGAAAAGATGAAAAGGGGTGCTTGGTGATTCTCTGAGACTAAAGAAAGGTGTTCGAACAAAAACGATTGAGAAGTACTAGCTAGAAGTTAAATACGCTTTGACTTATTTAACTACTGAGTTAATATGTATTTATTCATATTATATACGCACGAAATAACAGCATGCTGATTTCTATGTAAAGAAATAAAGTTGTTATTGTTTAACTTGTTTAAACCAGACCAACCCTGACTGAGTATTCCATCTGTAATCATTCTGCGTTTTCGTTTTATAAAAACAGACAGGCAGACGGATAGATAGATAGAGAGAGAGAGAGAGAGAGAGAGAGAGAGAGAGAGAGAGAGAGAGAGAGAGAGAGAGTACTATTAATTCGGAAGGGTGAGGTTTGGTGGATATCTGGCTGCTATTTCGAGCAGCCAGATCTCTATCAAATCCCTAACGAAATAAAATCACTTAAATATAAAAGACCACCTGGCCATGTAAAGGAGCACAGTTGGTTGCTGCAGTAAGTTTCACCTCCTACCCCACCTGTTGCAGTCCCTGCTCCTGTCCCTTCTAGGAGTATCACCTCAAAACATCTTGATATCGCCAATATTGCAGTATATCGAATATGTAGTACATAAAGACAGACATAAAGACGAATATGTAGTACATAAAGACAGACAGAAATATAGATAGACTGCGAGCTGTGGTGGTTGTGGTGGTCGTCATCGTCGTCGTGGGAGCGATGGTGGTGGTGGTGATGGTGGTGGTGGTGGTGATGTGATGGTGATGTTAGACACAATAATGTCCTCCTAAACCTTTACTACAAGCATCTTAGAAGTAGTGGCAGCAGCAGCAATAAGTAGTAGTAGTAGTAGTAGTAGTAGTAGTAGTAGTAGTAGTAGTAGTAGTAGTCGCAGCAGCAGCAGTAGTAGTAGTAGTAGTAGTAGTAGTAGTAGTAGTAGTAGTAGTAGTAGTAGTACAAACTGCGTAAATGGAGTTTGGAGTGAAGTTCTACCTCAGTCAAAAAAAATGAGTCAGCGATGTGAGTTACATTGGATTTAGACGCCTGAGACACAGTGCTGTATGTATGTTGACGCTGCGAATATTCTGTAGTTGGCGGACCAAAATGAGAAATACCGTTGTATAATTCTTCCACCAACGGCTAGAAATAGCAGCCAAATCGCACTCTTACATCTGCCTTTAGGAAGGATATATTGGATAGTGTAGTCCGAGATGTAACACTAAAAATATGTGATGGTCTCCGTTGAAACGCCTTTCATTATATGCCTGTTCAATTGCCTCTCATTATATGCCAATTGTATCAAAGTGGAACTAGGACTAAACAACAACTACTACTGCAACTAGTACTATTACTGCTACTACTGTAGCTGCATCTGGTGTCGCCAAACTGGGTGATCTTGGAAAGGAGTCTTGAAGTATGCACTTAAGACAAACAAATCTCCGTCGAATCACCCAACTGTCCTAAAAAAGGAAAAAGATTAGTTCTGGTTGTGCTAAACCTAGCAAAAGGACTGTACTGTCACAGCTAGTTGATGACTAATGGAGGTTAGCGGAATTGCAAGAAGCTGACAAAATACCTCAGGCAGTATTTAGATTCAGCCCTTTTGCAGTTTATATCCTGCTTTGTAATTCATCCGTTAGGAATCAATTGACCAAGGCCAGATCAAGTTCTTAGCAAATTTAAGCAGCTACATTTTTTTTACAAAAAGTTCTCCGTCTGTAGATATTAAGTACCTCACAAGACGGCGAGCTGGCAGAATCGTTAGCGCGCCAGGCAAAATGCTTAATGCCATTTCGTCTGTCTTTAGGTCCCGAGTTCAAATTCCACCGAGGTTGACTTTTCATTTCATCCTTTCAGGCTTGAAAAAATAAGTACCACTCAAACACTAGGGTCGATGTAATCGATTAGTCCCCTCCTTCAAAATTTCAGGCCTTGTGTCTTTAGTAGAAAGGATATTAGGTACTTCACAAGACGGTGAGCAAGTAGAATTGTCAACACGCCAGACAAAATGCTTAGTAACATTTCTTTCTGGCTTTATGTTCTGAGTTCAAACCGAGGCCTACTTTGCCTATTGTCCATTGGAGGTCGCTAAAATAAGTACCAGTTGAACACTGATGTCAATGTACTCGATTAGTACCTGTAACGGTTATAGGATTGCACGATGAAGATCATTTTTTATAAGAAAATATTTATTTATGCCGTTACATTCTAGGTTGCCATACCACGACGGGTAGGCCAGTGTAATAGTATATAAAACATGCAAGGTTGAGAATGTAGGCCTGTATCTGTATGTTCCTTCTTTTATAGCAGTAATTGTATAGAGGGAGAGATGGTAGGGTTATAATGTTGGCGCCGTTGTCTGACAGTGGCTGACAGTAAAGTTATTTCTCCCTCTGCCAAGTTGTAGCTGATCAGCCAGGCATCTTTCTCCATGAGACGTCAAGTGACCACTGGTCACTAGAAAGTGAAAAGAGGAAGTTTTCTTGGAGTGTCCTGTTTATATAGCCATGAAGCAGGGCAGTGAGTGCAAAGGATTTAGCTTGTTTACCTCAATTCTAGATGGAGCAGAAGAGGTCAGAAAAGGGTCAAGTGGTGGAGACTGCTTCGGCCTAGCTATTCAAATATGGGTAAAGTGGATCGAATCCACTTCACGCCTACCAGGTTCCTATATCACTCTCCTCGCCAGTAAGCTTCCTGGGAGGGAAGCGAACGAAGAAAGGAAACAAAGAAATGTATGATAAATGCCCGGGAATGATTGAGGAGAAATTTTGCATATCAGGAGAGAGGATCGTTGAAGTGTATACGGGACAGTGTCGCTTTGCGTGCTAAAATGTGTGCAGTCACTGACTGGGCAGTACCACAAATGGGCGCGTGTGTGCGCGTGAGGGCGTATACAGGAGTGCAGTGGCACGTATCAAAATTGAGCTCAGGGGAGCGAGTGGGTGCATTCTCAATCCATGATATGAAAGATCTTCCTGCAGAGTTGCAGTGTGTGAAATGCGTCTGGTGCTGTTGTCGTGGTTAATTGCTGAGTTAGCTGGGACGACAGTGTAAGCATGCTGAAGTGATGCGCGAGACAGATCATTTTCTCTGTTAATTACGTGACCAAACAAGGGTCTAACGGAGGGAAATTATGTCTAAACATAAGCGCAGAGCATGTGATCATCCGACGTGCTTTAAGTCAGGAGAAGAATTGAGCGGACGCAGACGTGTTGCAAAACAAGAGGGTAGATGTGCATAACAGGTGCATGTGCATGAGTGCAGTAGGGCTTGCAAGGCTGAGGTTGAGGCTGCCGGCCGGTGCATAAGGTATAAGCCTCGATCATGCAGGAGAAAAGTGTGGCATGCTGGCGCGTTGTAAGAGACAAACAACTTTCTCTATGTATACGTGACCAGCCGAGGGTCTTACAGAAATGAGTTGTGTCTACAAGGGCGCATTGAGCATGGAAAACAGGCGAGATAGGCATGTGTGGTGCATGAATGTGACAGAGTTAGCATTCTTGTGTGTTTATGGACCATGTGTGCAGATGCGTGTGCCAGGCCAGGCACTGAGGAAAAGGTGCATGCGGGTGTGTGTGCAACAATACAAGCATTTCAAAGCAAACGAGAAGAAAAAGAATATGGATCAAATTGAGAAGGCATGCAGACAAAAAATTCCTGTTATGAATAAATGTTCTGTTCACGATGAAAATGTTCAGTTCATGAATAAAATGTTCAGTTCATGAATAAAATGTTCAGTTGAAAGAAAAAAGAATATAAATAAATTTTGTAGCAGTTCGCGTGGAAATTAAAGCATTGGTGCCTGTAAATCACTCACCTGGAATATTTTTGAAATAGCTGGTGCATGAATGTGGTACACGGAACAGTTCTCAAAGAGAAACTGGACCGAGACAAATTTGGTTGCCGAGTTAAAGCTATTTATAACAAACTATGGGCTCCCGATGGCTTCAGAATTTTACTCTATCACGTAACCTTATTAGGGGCCGTGATTGGTCAGTTTGCGTTCTGGCGGGAAAGGTTCGAAGAAGTTGCCGATTCGAATAATGATCAGTCACGTGATGACAAGGAATGGGTTCTCTACTACGCTCGCATTTATTTATATTTAAATGAGAAGATTGTATGTAATGGCGATAGTAGTTTGTATCTAATGACGATAGGTAGTTTCACTACACTAGCCTCGCACCAGTCGGTTTGTCGAAGACAAACAGACGAAATAAGGAAAAAAAAATTTGTAGTGAAAAAGACTTATAGAACGGTTGGTCTATTACTGGCATTCAGTCACCATTTTTGGAAAAGTTATGTGAACTTTTCACGTTGGGCTGTATGAACGAATCAACGTCAGGGGTCACCAATTGTAAGGTAAACTGTGTGAACAGGCTCGCGTTGGCTGTACAGATCAGAAGAGCTGTATGAACGAATCAACGTCGGGGGTCACCAATTGTAAGGAACGACCGACGTCGGGGGCACCAATTGTAAGGGACGACCGTGCGAACTCAAAAAGGAGAAATGGTAACGAATGGAAAAACAGAGGACTCCTTTTATTTAAACGCGTCACACGGTCGAACACAAAATATATATATCAAAGATGATATACATGATATGTTATGCGACGATAACATAGATGACCAGTAATGAAAGACCACAGAGATATTTATTGTAGCGTTAAAGATGTATGTCTGTGTGTGAGTGTGAATGCGACATATAAGAACATTATCAAAGACAGGCCGTCATACAAAGAAAAGTGTGTATGTGAGTGATACATGTGTGTATGAGAAATATTACAGCAGAGAAAAAGAGAGTCAATATATAACACGTGAACAATTATACCAGATCTTTAGTACACTACGGGAAAAGTTCTGTATGTGAAAGTGAGTTGGCTGAGTGTGGCAGAGCTGATCACTAGTTGTGATGTCGTGGCATCGATGCCGGGCCGTGATTCTTGTTATACAGATGTTCGTTGCTGGCTGAGAATTTCTTGTCTGTTTAAGAACTCTTGTCTGTTTATTTACCGTGGTGAAGCTGAGTCACCTAACAGAATCGAAGAGAGAGATGTGCCGCGGAGGTTTGGTGTACATAGAAGGTCGTGTAGACGCTGGTGGAGATTGTTGCTGGTTAGTAGTAATCGTAGAATCGTGTTGGTCATGATGATGATGCTGGATAGTAGTAGTAGACTCTTGTTGCTGATGTGGCGACGGCGGAGGTCATCGTGGCTGGACGAAGCTGCTGAAGTGGTCGCTGGAACTGCTGCTGCTGTCGTGTGGTACACGGAACAGTTCTCAAAGAGAAACTGGACCGAGACAAATTATTGGGTATGAGTTGATCTATATATAGCGTTAAGAGGGCTCCAAATGCCTTCAGAATTTTACTCTATCACGTGACCTTATTAGGGGCCGTGATTGGTCAGTTTGCGTGCTGGCGGGAAAGGTTCGAAGAAGTTGCCGATTCGAATAATGATCAGTCACGTGATGACAAGGAATGGGTTCTCTACTACGCTCGCATTTATTTATATTTAAATGAGAAGATTGTATGTAATGGCGATAGTAGTTTGTATCTAATGACGATAGGTAGTTTCACTACATACCCTTCCCCAAAATTTAAGGTCTTCTACCTAGAGTAGAAAGAAAGAAAAAAAAACTCGATACCTGAGGGAAGTGACTTGGCAGAATTGTTACAACTGTCGAAAAATTGCGCGTTATTTAGCTACGGATCTTCACGTTCTGAGTTCAAACCGTACATGGTTGAACTTTTCCTCTCATCTCCCGGGATCGATAAAATAAAGTACCATTTAACTATCATACAACAGTCTATTTACTCGACTCCCGCGCCACTCCAGTTTTGAGATACAGCACATATGAGAAATCATTATTTTTCTGCAGTTGTCTCTTGTACTTACTGATAAAATAAAATTTAAGAATTTTAAAAAAAACGAACAAAATAATCATCGACTGATATCATATCTGTGAATAAATATACTTGAGCTGTTTGATATTCTGATCATACATATGCTTTTATTTACAGAACTTTTAAATTAAATTGTAGATAATCATTCAAGATAAATTTAATTCATTATCAACAAGTATACGACTTAATTTGTTAAATGAGCTATTTGCAAATACTTCGAAAAATCAGAAAGAAATTAAGCTCCGCAGAAGAAGTTATAAAAGTTCAAAATGCGTCCCAGGTTATCTGCTGAGCTTATTTTTGTTTATTTAATATCACAATTTGTGACAAATAGCGTCGGCTGCTTCTGATTCAGATGTTATTGATGTCTCTACAAGTGCTTGATAAAAGCAAATAAGGTGAGAGGGGGAGATATTTTTGGCGTGTAACTGTGAAACAAAGAAGGAAAGTTTAAAGGAATTTTTTTTTAAATGAGAGAAAATCTGTGAACTGAAGAACAAAAAGAAAAGTCAGAAAAAAATGTTAATTGACAAAATATTCAGAAGTTGGTAATGAGTGACCAGGGACAATACAAAAAGACGATGTAATAGATGAAAATTGTTTGATCCAGGAGAAAAACCTAACGTTGTCATTCACACGGTACTGTTATTCACACGGTACTGAAAATGGTAAACGGAAGTGGGAGAGGGAATAAAAATTGATTATTGAAAGAAATGTATGTACAAGTAGAAGGAAGCGACATGGAAAATGTCGCATGTGGGTGAGTTGTCGAGCTAATGAGTGTGTAGCGGTCAAGCAGATGTGATTGGTGGAAGAGAAGAAAGATGTGAATCAACGGTGTTAGTCAAAACAAGGAATTTCCAAGTGTAGAAAAGTGTGTGTGTGTGTGTGTGTGTGTGTGTGTGTGTGTGTGTGTGTTTGTGTGTGTGTGTGTGTGTGTGTGTGTGTGTGTGTGTGTGTGTGTGTGTGTGTAAGAGGGCGAGAGAGAGAAAAGAGAAGGTGGTAGATGAATGTAGATGCATGTATATGAGTATGTATATGCATTTAAAGTGAAAGGTGTGGATAAGTGGGGGAAGTGGAGACCGAAGGGAGGAGGGAAGTGTATATAAGTGGAGGTTGTGTTAGTAATAATGGAACTGCTGTTACTATGAACTCCGAGCATTTACATCGAGATGATAAACAACACCTCTGCGCCTGATTACGACGAAAACGTATGCCTATTCTACGTGTGTGGTTTCAGCAGGTTGGGGCGACGGCTGACATAGCCAGAGCATCAATGCACGTTCTTTGCCCTCTCTTTGGTGACCACCTCCTTTCCAGGTTTGCTGACATTCCTTGGCCCTGCGCATAAGCTCCGTACATTGGACGATTTGAAGGAAGCTATCTATTCGTGTGGAAGTCACTCAGATCGACGGAGCAATACTGGAGAGAGTGGAGGCCAACTTCCAAGAACGCCTTCAGAAATGTATCAATGAAAACGGACACCACATGATGGATGTGGTTTTCAACACTTGATTTAAACAATTTTTATTTCAATACGAACACATTGATATCAATAAAATTTGTTTGCAGCTAAAATTAATGATTTTGTGAATTTTTAAAAAACCTCCGTCCTCTCTGCTCCACCCTGTATACATATATATACATATATATATAAGCAATGTTAATTCTCTAAATGAAGTATTAACAGTAACTGCACGATAAAGTGTAGTATATTGCCACTTAAGTGTGGCTGACCCCTAGGGGTGGATGTTACTGTTGCTTTTAGACCCAGGAGGACATCTCCTCCAGCTGGCTTATCGACACACGACTTTGTCCTGTTTGCGAAGGGAAGTTATCCCTCTCACCATGATCTGTAGCACGAACGGATCCGGATTTCAGGATTATTTCCCTTCGTCGGCATTCGATAGCCACTGACCTTGGTGAGAGAGACAAAATCTTGGCAATCTTATATCTACTTTTCCAGTGAAATTCTTCACTGATATCGAAAAGGTGAAATCAAGCAATGTTAATTCTCTAAATGAAGTATTAACAGTAACTGCACGATAAAGTGTAGTATATTGCCACTTAAGTGTGGCTGACCCCTAGTGGTGGATGTTACTGTTGCTTTTAGCCCCAGGAGGACATCTCCTCCAGCTGGCTTATCGACACACGACTGTGTCCTGTTTGCCAAGGGAAGTTATCCCTCTCACCATGATCTGTAGCACGAACGGATCCGGATTTCAGGGTCACCTTTTCGATATCAGTGAAGAATTTCACTGGAAAAGTAGATATAAGATTGCCAGGATTTTGTCTCTCTCACCAAGGTCAGTGGCTATCGAACGCCGACGAAGGGAAATAACCCTGAAATCCGGATCCGTTCGTGCTATAATATGTATTTATTCATATTATATACGCACGAAATAACAGCATGCTGATTTCTATGTAAAGAAATAAAGTTGTTATTGTTTAACTTGTTTAAACCAGACCAACCCTGACTGAGTATTCCATCTGTAATCATTCTGCGTTTTCGTTTTATAAAAACAGACAGGCAGACGGATAGATAGATAGATAGATAGATAGATAGATAGATAGATAGATAGATAGATAGATAGATAGATAGATAGATAGAGAGAGAGAGCACTATTAATTCGGAAGGGTGAGGTTTGGTGGATATCTGGCTGCTATTTCGAGCAACCAGATCTCTATCAAATCCCTAACGAAATAAAATCACTTAAATATAAAAGACCACCTGGCCATGTAAAGGAGCACAGTTGGTTGCTGCAGTAAGTTTCACCTCCTACCCCACCTGTTGCAGTCCCTGCTCCTGTCCCTTCTAGGAGTATCACCTCAAAACATCTTGATATCGCCAATATTGCAGTATATCGAATACGTAGTGAAAATTTCACGTCGTATTCGTTATATGCTACTGAGATGGAACCAATACAAAGGTGCCTATGTCATCGGATGAATCCCCTCAGAAGATCTGGCATCACCAGATGTGATTACACTATCACTTTTGGGCAACATGTCGGTACACTTTCTTCCTTAATAGACGTGCCTACGCCGTCACCATCCGAACCAATCAGTGGTTAGGAATGACCTTGTATTAAACTCTGGTCACTCAAAGGAAAAAGTATGCAATTCCTATCATTGGTTGACGATAGGTATGCAGCAGTTCAGCTCTGAGTGACTGAGAATTAGGTGCAGTCTCACAGCAAAAGTACTAGTAGCTATAGTGCTTTTGGCAGTCGTTACAATGTTAGCAGCGCAGATAAAGCAGCGATGGACAACGAACCAGCTATAGAATATTTTACATAAAAGTGATGAACAGCACAGTAACTATGGAATATAATGGACAGTACACCAGCTATGAATTCCTCAATGCAGATGCAGCTTTTTACCGGCAACGCAGATGCCTCCATATAGAACTCCATATAGATGCCTCCATATAGAACTCAATGATCATACTTCGAACTAATGCAGCTGCGACCGAGCTCACAAGAAATATCATAAGCTCACAAAATCGAACTTTCATAGCCAACAGTTTCCACCAGAGGTACAGAAACTGTTTACTTGTATGTATACTTTCTTACACATACTGTACAGACGAATTGGAAACGCGCGCGCGCGCACACACACACACACACACACACACGCACACACACACTACCGATGAATTCACCAGTAGGTGATGGTACAGAACAAATGAGTGAACTCAGTACATCCGAGGGGGTGAATATACCAATTGATAGAGTACAGAAATTCAAAAATTTCGGGTAACTGCTTGTTTCACCTATCAGTTACAACGTAAATGGTTTTATATCCAGTGTTTTGTTACTGAAGTTTCATCATAACTATGCTTTGTGTGTGTGTGTGTGTGTGTGTGTGTGTGTGTGTGTGTGTGTGTGTGTGTGTGTGTGTGTGTGTGTGTGTCTGTCTGTCTGTGTACATGCGTGCATGCGTGTGTGCATGTGTGCGCGAGCGCGCGTGTATTTACTGGATGTTCGGGCTAAACTTTACAGTTTCTATGAAAAACAGAAAGAAAATAATATCCCACCCAAAAATAAAAGTGTTTTAAAACATCAGACGTCGACTGGATTATGCCTGGCAGATAACAGTAGCTGCCCTTCCCTTCTGCCTCAGCCTCAAGAAGGCTCCAGAAGCCAACGTACGCGTTCTTCAGTGTGTCCCTGGAAAAGATTTTCGAGCTCCTCGTAGATCTTGGTCACCAGCTCGGCTTTCGTGCTGCAGGCGGAGCGTTTGGTGTCTTTTACAACTATGCCCCATTCATAGTAATCCATGGGACTACGATCGGAGGAATTAAGAGACCAGAAACCGGGTCTGGCGAAGTCGTAGAAATTCTTCGATACCAGCTTCTGACTCTTCCCGGATGTATGGCAAGGCGCTGAATCCTGCTGCAACACGTGTGAAGTTCCAGTAGCAGCCCTCTCCAGCCAGTGTTTGACCACAGTCTCAAACAGTTTCTCGTAGCTGTATGAAATGAGCTTAAGTCCGTGTTCATCAGTTGCTGGGTGAATTCTGGTATGTGGACGCAATCAAAACGCCATCTTTTCTTGCTGGCCACGACTTCAAAGTCTCCGTTGCAGCGGTCCATGTCACGCCTTACACCCTTTACAGTGTTCACAGAACATTGAGCAGCAGTCATGATGATACTCGCAGTCATTTCGATTATAATCTTTTCTACTTTAGGCACAAGGCCCAACATTTTGGGGGAGGGTGCCAGTCGATTAGATCGACCCAAATAACCAACTGGTTCTTAATTTGTCGACCCCGAAAGGATGAAAAGCAAAGTCGACCTCGGCGGTATCTCAACTCAGAACGTAGCGATAGACAAAATACCACTAAGCATTTCGCCCGGCGCGCTAACGATTCTACCTACTCGCCGCCTTATATAATCCAAACAATGAGACAAAGAAATCCTTTCACACGCCTTTGATGATTCGTTGCAATTGTTTTTGTACCAATTCAGAGCGCACATTCGATGCAAGTCTGATGAAGTGCCACTCTAATGTGTAACTCCAAACATTATATACATTTTCACTTCGAACTTTTGCGTAGACTGGCGTTGCAAACAGAGTTGGCACAGAAACAATTGTAACGAATTATTAAAAATGTGTTAAAGGATTTCTTTGTCTTCTTATCATTTGAATCATAGTTTACTCTTCGCCACACCCACACAACAGTTTTACTCTCGTGAAGCCAAGATTTTCTACATTTGAAGAATTTCGGTGTTAGTCTGGAATCGGACAGTGTTGATGGCCCAGAACTCAAAAGCACTCACGCTGAGTGCTTCTCTGGAAATACCCTGGCTTGATACCTATCAGGACTTAAGATATGTATGTATGTATGTATGTATACATGCATTTGTGTGTATATATATATATATATATATATATATATATATA
>NC_142945.1:36632354-36664854 GCF_046866305.1 Octopus bimaculoides | reverse complement strand
GTAAACGTTTATTTGACCTTTCATTGTCCACATTTTGTTGGAATTTTTAAATAATTTTGTTGCGAAGCACCTAGGCTTCATTTGTGTGTATTTTCAAGGGCAGGAATTGGCCCCCAGGGGCAGTTTCGGCCCTAGAAAAATACAAAAATTTCCTTCTTGACATTTGAAAAATGTCGAGAAACATAATTTTAGAACGCTTGTCTTGTTCTTTTGACGAGCATTTCCCGAGGCTTCAGATGCTAGAAGAAAAAAAAGAACAGAGTAGCGCGAGCTCACTCAGTGATAGGAACGCAGCTGCTGTAATCGTCACAAACACGGCGATTACAGCTACAAACAGCCCTCTCACCACCACCACCACCACCACCATGAAAACTATGAGGAAATCTGGATCGGAGGAGACTGCTACTACAGTCTCTCCATCTACTAGCACCAGTGACAACATGAAAATTAACACCACCACCAATACCACCACCACCACCAGCAACAACAACAATAAAAACCACAACAACAGCAAGGACATAAAGTTATCGGCCGTCAGCAATGACACCATCACCTGTTCAACAAACTCTGCTGCCACTACCACCACCTTTGAACCAGGCAGTACATACACCAACATAAACAAAAATATTCAGAAGAACATGTCCGCCAGCACAACAAAAACAAATTTCGCAAATGCTCTAAAGGAAAAAAGAACAATAGTGACATTCACACAAAAACAAATAAAAGACACAAAATCCCTTCTTACGAAAGAAGGAGATGATGTCAGAATAAAAATGCTAAAAGATATTATAGAAATGAAAAACAAAAAGTGCATCATTTATAAACTGGTAAACACAAAAACCAGACGTGTAGAAAATGTTAGCACAGATAAAATTGAAGTTTGTCTTAGAAAAATTTGGCCTTATCAAAATCATGTCACCTGGGGAAGAAAATTTGGGACGGTGCAGGTGAGATTTCTGGATGAAAATTTAGCTAAACAATTTTCGACACTCTCTCTCCGCACAGATGACTTGGTGATGATACCGAGTTATCTAGGACAGAGAGTGACCAAAGTTATAATAAAAAATGTACCATCGGAGGTGGACACCCAATGGCTGATATCGGCCGTATGCCTGGAAATGGAGGAGGCAAATATTTTGGAGATTACGGTCGGAGAGGAAAAGAACTGGGGAGGGAAAAATCTGGAAATCCTTCTCCACATCACAGAAAATTCCTCCAAACATTAGATTGGCAGAGGACCACAAGCTGTATGTGGTGGTAGAGGGCAGGCGACCTCGCTGTTACCTATGCAACAGCGAAGCACATCTGAAAAAGGACTGCCCTCTGGCCGCTAAACAAAAACAACAACAACAACAACAACAACAACAACAGAAGCAACTACCAAATACCCCCAACAGAAAAACCTTACTACCAACACCACCAGCAACACAAAAAACAACAACAGAAATATCAGCAATAACCACAACAGAAAAGACAACAGAAACTGCAAAAACAGAAGAAAAAAAAAGAAAATTCCAAGACTGCCTCTCCCTCCCTCATATCACATACACCACACACAAATAACAAGCAGCCAACATCAATAAAAACAGCAACACAAACACTCACAGAAACACACACAGACGCACAAAATTTGCCTTTACCTCTTTCTGACTCCTCAGAACTCCCATCATCCGATGAAGAGAGTGGGGAGGAGTGGAAAATAGCTACGAAAGGAAAGAGGAAGCGCAGTAAGAAGAAAACAAAACAAAATGCAAACACAAACAAAGCAGGGAGATTCACATCTCCCGAAAATACTACTAACACCAATAGTAATATAAAAAAAAACAATGCTAACAGCAATAAACAGTACAAACACAGAGTTGATGAATTACATCAACTCTAAAACAAACATCACAAATAACGATATCAAAACCAACAACCACCCACGTACAACACCGCCAAAACACATTAAAATTATTCATGTAACACCAGCATTACACAACACAATAAAATCCCTCTACCCCAACTCGGTAGGGGGATTCCAGAAATATTTGTGCAAGAAATTGTGCAATAGCCTCCTTGGTGAAAAATCCAAGGAGGAAACAAAACTTTCTAACGGTAAGTAGCTTCTGTTCTTTTGTTTTGTGCTTTAAAGCACACGTATAAATAGAATCATGGTGAAGATTGGTTGTGTGAATGTGCGTGGCTTGGGGTCGCCTTGGAAACAAGGGTACCTCTTAAATGACATCAAGTCACACAATTTGGATATCATAGCCATTAGTGAGACCAGACTCCATGAACCGCGGGCCCTAAAGTCCATGTTTGGCGGACAGTTTAACATTTATTTTTCTCCCTGTCTGCCGAGGATGGGCGGTAGTGGCACGGCGGTTCTTTTTCGCAAGAGTCTGGATCTCCAAGTAAAGACGATATTTACGGACCCGGAGGGTAGACTGGTTGTTCTAGATGTGGACGGCAGCGATGGAGGCGCTTTTCGGTTGCTGGCAGTTTATGTGCCTCCTTTAACAGGTCGGTCGGACTTCTTTCGACGTCTAGAAGTATTCCTGGGAACGTCTCGTCCCTTACTTTTAGTGGGGGATTGGAATGCTACCTTGGACACGCATCTAGACTACGTGGGGAGTGACAAAACTAGAAGGGGATGCAAAGGCCTCATAGACCTGCTCAGACGCTTCCAGTTGTCTGACAGGTACCAACTCGACCACCCAAATGTACCAACGTGGACTTGGAGCAACCGCATTGGGTCGTCGAGATCGTATCTAGATAGGATAGTGTGTAGGACAAGAGATATAGATAGTTTAGGATGTCCACAGTTCCACATAGTCAGCTACACGGATCACAAACTTGTGACGTGTACGCTAGACTTAGATAAGGCACATAGGCAGGGTCCCGGTTACTGGAAACTAAACGCGTCTTTCCCGTCGAGACAGGTTTTCAGAGACCGGATTAGCACGTTAGTAAAGAGGGCTTTGACGGGAGCCATCGTCAACAACAAATGGTGGTTTGCCCTCAAGAGAGCAGTAAGGGCGGAAGCAATAAGGTATAGCAGGGCACTAGCTGTAGAGAGGAACAGAGTAGAGGGGGAGCTAGTGATAAAGTTAGAAGAGGCATTGCGAAGTGGCATCGCATCCGACGTTTTAGCGGCGAGGTTGGCCCTCGACCAACACTTCAATGCTAAACACGAGGGGTGTGCTGTCAAGGCAAGGATGCGTGCTCTGAGGAATGAAGGTGTTGGAGCCGCACGAGAGGCCCGGGTGGCGGAGGCGCAGCGGGGTAACAGAGCCACCATCCGGTCTCTGGTAGACGAACAGGGGCGCGAATTGCTCGAGCCGAGCAAGATGTGCGAGGCGTTTCAGCGGCATTTTGCCCGACTGTTCGGGAGGAGTGGCGAGCGAGAAGGCAGGGTGGACTTTAGTGCCTACCTGCACAGCTTGCCACGACTCTCGGCAAGAGAGGCGGAGTGCTGCGAAGGGGTCATCACGGCGGAGGAGGTGAGGGACGCGATGGCGGGTTGCTCGACGGACAAATCTCCGGGTTTGGATAGTCTGCCCTACGAGCTTTACAACTGTATGCCAGACTTGTTTGGAGACGTCTTGGCGGCCGTGTACTGCAACTGGCAGCAGAACGGGAGCATTCCCGGTTTTGTGAGGCGAGGAGCGGTAACGCTGCTGAAGAAAGATCCAAACAAGGGGGACGCCATAGATAACTTTAGGCCCATCACTCTGCTCAATGCAGACATGAAAATTTTGGCCAAGGTGTTAGCCAAGCGGTTGGCGCTTGTCATCGAGAAACTGGTCGGCACGGAGCAGACGTGCGCCGTGCCGGGCCGGAGCATCCATGACAACCTCCATCTGATGCGCTACATCATAGAGAGGGTAGTTAAGGAACCTGGCATGGGTGGGGCCCTGATCAATTTGGATCAATCCAAAGCTTTCGATAGGGTAGACCATCGATACTTGGAGGCCGTCTTCGAAGCGGCCGGCTTCGGTCCCGTTTTCCGCGGCTGGATGGCTGCCTTGTACACAGGCATCCGTTCGGTTGTTCGCGTCAATGGACGTCTATCGGGACCCTTCGCCATTGCACGTTCGGTTCGTCAGGGATGCCCCCTGTCGCCGCTCCTGTACGTATTGACTCTCGAGCCACTACTGCGGAAGCTGGCGACGCTGAGGGGCATCCCGCGAGAACTGGGGTGCGGGACGAGCGTGTCGGCATACGCGGACGACGTCACCGTCATAGCGTCTAGCCACGAGCACATCGAGCTTGTCGGCGAGACGCTGAAAGACTACGAAGCGGTGACGGGAGCGAAAATCAACCGGGATAAGTCGGTGGGTTTGCTGCTCGGCACCTGGAGAAGCAAACCCATACCGTCCGGCAGCGCCTCAGTAGTGGGACGCTGGACGGACGGTCCGGTCAAGTTGCTCGGAGTCTGATTCGGTCCGGACCTGCAAACGGAGAAGAACTGGGACGAGATAACGAGTAGGGTGGCCACTCTCTGCCGGCAATGGTCCGAGAGGAAGCTGTCCCTAAAAGGTCGGGCGGAGGTGGCGAACGCGTACATCGCGTCCGTCATCGAATACCGCCTGACCGTCGTGCCTTGTCCCGATCGCGCCATCACCGAAATGGAGCGCATCCTCTTCCGCTTTTTGTGGAAAGGAAGCGTTCCGATGGTGAGGCGATCCGTTTGTTGCCAACACCCGCTGAAAGGAGGACTGGGCATGCCGTGGTTGATGATGCGCAGACATGCGCTGAGACTGCGACATCTCCGGCTCTACGTAGACGACGGTGAGCAGGTGTGGTCGCCGTTTGTGCGACGCGCTTTCCCGCAGCTCGTCTCCATGACCGAGCTGCAGTCGTGGATCAAAAAGAGGCCGAGGAATGGCGAATGGCACCGTGAGTGTCGCGTTGCACTGCAACAACTTTGCCGTCCCGGGTCGACCTTGAGCGGCTGCATCACAACGAAGTCATTCTATAGGGGATTAGTGGAGGGCAGGTACGACGACGATCTCGGGGCGAACCTGGGCGTCGACGAGGAATACCTGACCCGCCTGTTCAGGACGACTTTCGGGCCGGGACCTATGGACAACTTCCAGAGATCCCTGGCCTGGCAGTGTTAGCGAGAGGCGCTACCCGTTCGGGATAAGCTCTATAGACACGGCTCGCGAAATGCGGGGCCGACCTGCCCGAGATGCGGTCAGAGCGATGAAACCGTTCTGCACGCACTCGTGCAGTGTCCAACCATTTCGGAGCTGTGGGCTTATGTCGAACGACTGCTGTCGCGTGTGGGACGAGTCGGTTTATCAACCGAGTCTATCGTCAATATCGTCACGCCTCCTTCCTTTAAACGGGAAGGAAGAGCTGTATTTATCGTACTTGTGGCTATGGCGAAAGAATGCATCTGGTGGACGCGTCTGAAAGGATTAGAGACAAATACTTTCCTCTCTGGTCAATCTCTCATCAACTTTTTCAAGTATCACTTGAAAAGGAAGGTGAGAGTAGAGAGGCAAGTGTTGTCTAGCAAATGTTTCGAAAAAAGATGGATACATGTAGCAAGAATGGCACGTATAAATGACGAAGCCACCTTGACCATGATTCTATAAAACGTTTTAAAATTTTGTAAACAGAGAGTTACTTACGTTTCTTGCATAAATAAAAGAAATTTTATTTAACAAACTGTGACACTAAAGACCGAGGTTACCGTGGTCTTTTCGTAGGTTTTTCTTTCCACGGATAACCTCCCCATTTATTGGGAATTTTCTGTATTATTTCGTATTTTTTGTAAATACCCCAAACGTTTTGCGATGTTTTTTTTTCATCGTTGTCCCCACTTTTGTTTTTTTTTTCTGCTTTGTTTTCGCCCCCCTCGAAAAGAAAAAAAACTCTACATTTGTATTTTGTCCCCTCTGTGTTGAGCCCTGTGTGGCTAATAAAGAAACCTATCTATCTATCTATCTATCTGTCTGTCTGTCTGTCTGTCTGTCTGTCTGTCTGTCTGCCTGTCTGCCTGTCTGTCTGCCTGTCTGGCTGCCTGTCTGTCTGTCTGTCTGCTTGTCTGCTTGTCTGTATGTATGCATGTATGTATGTGTGTGTATATATATATATTTGATATAATTTTGTGTTCGACCGTGTGACGCGTTATAAGAAAGGAGTCCTGTTTTTCCATTCGTCACGATTTCTCCTTTTGGGTTCGCACGGTCGTTCTTACAAACCGGTGACCCTCCGACGTGATTCGTTCATACAGCCCTTCTGATCTGTACCGCCGACGTGATTCCAACACGCAGCCCAACGTGAAAAGTTCACATAGCTTTTCTAAAATGGTGACTAAATGCCAGTAATAGACCAACCGTTCTTTCAGTCTTTTTCACTACATTTTTTTTTATTTCGTCTGTTTGTCTTCGACAAACCGACTGGTGCGAGGCTAGTGTAGTGAAGCTAACACCTCGATCGCCATTATATACAAACAAACCATCTTCTCTCGCTGTTATAAATATAATCAAGTTCGGGCGTAGTAGAGAGCAGCCTGCTGTATCCATCACATGACTGATTATTATTTGAAGCGGCAACTGCTTCATACCGTTCCCGCCAGAACGCAAACTGACCAATCACAGCCCTTAATAATGTCACGTGATGGTGTCTTTCTAATGCCTCTCTGGAGCCCCTATTTTGCTTTAAATAGACTAAATTATACCCGGAAAATTCGTCTCGGTTCAGATCTCTTAGAGACCTGTTCCGTGTACCACACAGCAGCAGCAGTTCCAGCGACAACAATCACAGCTTCGTACAACTACGACTACCAGCAGCAACACGGCTCTACGACGACTACCAGCATCGCCGCCGCCAGTCAACATGACACTACAACTACCAGTATCGTCCTCGCCGACAGCGTCAACATGACTTCTACGTACACCAGCTAACCAAAACTACCGCAGAACTTCTAACTCTGTTTGTGCGAATCACCTTCGCCACGATAGACAACAGACAAGAACCCAGCCTGCGACGAACATCTGTATACAAGAACCCGGCTCGGCATGAAAGCCCTAACATCACAACGAGTGATCGCCCTGCCCCACACGCCTGTTCAGGACGACTTTCGGGCCGGGACCTATGGACAACTTCCAGAGATCCCTGGCCTGGCAGTGTTAGCGAGAGGCGCTACCCGTTCGGGATAAGCTCTATAGACACGGCTCGCGAAATGCGGGGCCGACCTGCCCGAGATGCGGTCAGAGCGATGAAACCGTTCTGCACGCACTCGTGCAGTGTCCAACCATTTCGGAGCTGTGGGCTTATGTCGAACGACTGCTGTCGCGTGTGGGACGAGTCGGTTTATCAACCGAGTCTATCGTCAATATCGTCACGCCTCCTTCCTTTAAACGGGAAGGAAGAGCTGTATTTATCGTACTTGTGGCTATGGCGAAAGAATGCATCTGGTGGACGCGTCTGAAAGGATTAGAGACAAATACTTTCCTCTCTGGTCAATCTCTCATCAACTTTTTCAAGTATCACTTGAAAAGGAAGGTGAGAGTAGAGAGGCAAGTGTTGTCTAGCAAATGTTTCGAAAAAAGATGGATACATGTAGCAAGAATGGCACGTATAAATGACGAAGCCACCTTGACCATGATTCTATAAAACGTTTTAAAATTTTGTAAACAGAGAGTTACTTACGTTTCTTGCATAAATAAAAGAAATTTTATTTAACAAACTGTGACACTAAAGACCGAGGTTACCGTGGTCTTTTCGTAGGTTTTTCTTTCCACGGATAACCTCCCCATTTATTGGGAATTTTCTGTATTATTTCGTATTTTTTGTAAATACCCCAAACGTTTTGCGATGTTTTTTTTTCATCGTTGTCCCCACTTTTGTTTTTTTTTTCTGCTTTGTTTTCGCCCCCCTCGAAAAGAAAAAAAACTCTACATTTGTATTTTGTCCCCTCTGTGTTGAGCCCTGTGTGGCTAATAAAGAAACCTATCTATCTATCTATCTATCTGTCTGTCTGTCTGTCTGTCTGTCTGTCTGTCTGTCTGCCTGTCTGTCTGCCTGTCTGGCTGCCTGTCTGTCTGTCTGTCTGCTTGTCTGCTTGTCTGTATGTATGCATGTATGTATGTGTGTGTATATATATATATTTGATATAATTTTGTGTTCGACCGTGTGACGCGTTATAAGAAAGGAGTCCTGTTTTTCCATTCGTCACGATTTCTCCTTTTGGGTTCGCACGGTCGTTCTTACAAACCGGTGACCCTCCGACGTGATTCGTTCATACAGCCCTTCTGATCTGTACCGCCGACGTGATTCCAACACGCAGCCCAACGTGAAAAGTTCACATAGCTTTTCTAAAATGGTGACTAAATGCCAGTAATAGACCAACCGTTCTTTCAGTCTTTTTCACTACATTTTTTTTTATTTCGTCTGTTTGTCTTCGACAAACCGACTGGTGCGAGGCTAGTGTAGTGAAGCTAACACCTCGATCGCCATTATATACAAACAAACCATCTTCTCTCGCTGTTATAAATATAATCAAGTTCGGGCGTAGTAGAGAGCAGCCTGCTGTATCCATCACATGACTGATTATTATTTGAAGCGGCAACTGCTTCATACCGTTCCCGCCAGAACGCAAACTGACCAATCACAGCCCTTAATAATGTCACGTGATGGTGTCTTTCTAATGCCTCTCTGGAGCCCCTATTTTGCTTTAAATAGACTAAATTATACCCGGAAAATTCGTCTCGGTTCAGATCTCTTAGAGACCTGTTCCGTGTACCACACAGCAGCAGCAGTTCCAGCGACAACAATCACAGCTTCGTACAACTACGACTACCAGCAGCAACACGGCTCTACGACGACTACCAGCATCGCCGCCGCCAGTCAACATGACACTACAACTACCAGTATCGTCCTCGCCGACAGCGTCAACATGACTTCTACGTACACCAGCTAACCAAAACTACCGCAGAACTTCTAACTCTGTTTGTGCGAATCACCTTCGCCACGATAGACAACAGACAAGAACCCAGCCTGCGACGAACATCTGTATACAAGAACCCGGCTCGGCATGAAAGCCCTAACATCACAACGAGTGATCGCCCTGCCCCACACGCCTCAACTTCTTACATACAGACTCTTACGATAGTGTACTCTAAGAACTGGCAAATTCTTATATGTGTTACTGACTCTTTTTCTATCTGCTGTATCTCACGCATACACATACATGTATCACTTACACACTCTTTTCCTTACACGACGGCCTGTCTTTTATTATGTTTTCATTATGTCACATTCACACTCACATACAGACATACATTTTAATGCTACAATAAATATTACTGTTATTCATCTTTATCGGTTGTGTTCTATCGTCTTCCTTACTGGCGATTTACGAATTCACTATGTTATCGAAGTATAACATTTATATATCATTTGATATATTTTTGTGTTCGACCGTGTGACGCGTTTTAATAAAAGGAGCCCTGTTTTTCCATTCGTTACCATTTCTTCTTTTGGGTTCGCACGGTCGTTCTTACACACACACACACACACACACACACACACACACACACACACACATATATATATATATATATATATATATATATATATATATATATATATAGTTCAAAAAAGGAAAAAGACAAAAAAACAACAACAAAAAACAACGTGAGGACGTGATACAGATTGTGTTACTAGACGCTCGGGAAAGGAAACATACATACATACATACATACATACATACATACATATCTTAGGTCCTGATAGGTATCAATCCAGGGTATTTCCAGAGAAGCACTCAGCGTGAGTGCTTCTGAGTTCTGGGCTATCAACACTGTCCGATTCCAGACTAACACCGAAATTCTTCAAGTGTAGAAAATCCTGACTTCACGAGAGTAAAACTGTTGTGTGGGTGTGGCGAAGAGTAAACTATGATTCAAATAATAAGAAGACAAAGAAATCCTTTAACACATTTTTAATAATTCGTTACAATTGTTTCTGTGCCAACTCTGTTTGCAACGCCAGTTTACGCAAAAATTCGAAGTGAAAATGTACAGAATGTTTGGAGTTACACATTAGAGTGGCACTTCATCAGACTTGCATCGAATGTGCGCTCTGAATTGGTACGAAAACAATTGCAACGAATCATCAAAGGTGTGTGAAAGGATTTCTTTGTCTTATTATTTGGCGAGTAGGCGGCGAGTAGGCAGAATCGTTAGCGCGCCGGGCGAAATGCTTAGTGGTATTTCGTCTATCGCTACGTTCTGAGTTGAGATACCGCCGAGGTCGACTTTGCCTTTCATCCTTTCGTGGTCGATAAATTAAGAACCAGTTGGTTATTGGGGTCGATCTAATCGACTGGCACCCTCCCCCAAAATTTCGGGCCTTGTGCCTAAAGTAGAAAAGATTATAATCGAAATGACTGCGAGTATCATCATGACTGCTGCTCAATGTTCTGTGAACACTGTAAAGGGTGTAAGGCGTGACATGGACCGCTGCAACGAAGACTTTGAAGTCGTGGCCAGCAAGAAAGGATGGAGCAGGCGTTCTGATTGCGTCCACAGGCCAGGATTCACCCAGCAACTGATGAACAGCTTCAAACGCCGATGTGTTACTCACAAAAAAGACATGTAGTGTGTCTATCTATCTATCTATCTATAGCACACTCAAATAAATTGGATTTTCTCGGCTTTGACAGGAATTTTTCAAATTTGTTTTTCACCACACCCTTGCAAATGACAGAAGGAAGCTTTTTATGAAAAAATGTTTGAAAATTTAAGAATCTGCCTTCCCCACTTTCTGACAGCGTTTGTCCCTTTTTCTCTCTCTCTCTCTCTCTCTCTCTCTCTCTCTCTCTCTCTCTCTCTCTCTTTCCTTTTTGCGCACTACGTATTTAAAAATAATAGGAGACGCCCTTTCGGAAGAAAGAAAATAAAAAAAATTGAAAAGCTGAATCTTTTTCAAACACGCCATTACTACTCAGTACCGATTTTGGCCAATTTTTTTTTCTCACTGCACACTTAAAAATGATGAGAGAATCCTTGAAGGTTAAAAAAATTTGGTATCAGCGATCACGATTACATTCCCTACTTCCTTCATTTTCAAATAGAAAATGAAACGTAATTTAAAAACAATAGTCAGATTAAAAAAAAAAAATTCATTAAAAATAAATGCTAAAATTTCGACATTTTCCCGAAATTTGTTTTTAGTCATAGTTTTAAATTACGGGAGTGTCTGAATCTGCAATTTGTTTACAATTTCAAAATGTTCTTCAGATTTAAGGGAAATTTAGCTGTTCTTTCTAGTACATCTCACGACCACCTGGTCCCTTCCTCGTTTCTTTATCATTCTGTCATGTATTGATGATTTCCAATATCCACCCCCTCCCGATAAACGGATTACATGGAATGATGATGCGATGGTCAATTGCTGACATTTAAGCAGCATCAACAAATCTTTAACCCCTGCCCATATTAAGCGAGTCTGTGTGTGTGTGTGTGTGTATGTGTGTGTGTGTGTGAGTGAGTGTGTATATACGCGCGCGTGTGTGTGCGTGCGTGTGCGCGCGTGAGTGTGTAAGAAAAAATATGTTTACTAACAGAATGGTATTCTATTACAATAAATTACCTTTTAGCCTTTTTTCAAATCACATGCATACACACACACAAACACTCACACACACACACGTTACGTGGATCATAATATTTTCACCCTAGTCTTTACAACAGTGTCTGATTGTTCAAGTGCTTCAATTCTGTGTATATACATATATTTACTCCATTACTGACATTTTATCAGCACTTTCACCCATTGTTTTCATGCACCATTTTCTATCACTAATAAAAGTGTGGGCATTTTTGACGATACGGGAATGCTAGTGGATATATATGTGTATGTGTTTGTGTGTGTGTGCGTGTGAGTGTGTGTATGTGTGTATGTGTGTGTGTGTGTGTGTGTGTGTTTGTGAGTGCGCGCGCGCGCGTTTATGTACCATCGAACAAAATTGTGGAATGCTGTGTCATTTACTTCGTTGAGTATATTTGCAATATCCATCTTGAAGAATGTTACAAATTATTATTTCTTAACGTCTAAAAGTCTAATATCGTACGTACTATTTATAATGTCAAGTATTGATTCTTGCAGCTACATTGACATATCGACCAATTGTGGGATATAAACAAAACTATTGCTTGAAGCCATAATTTTTTTTATCTGTTTATAACTTTCAATGGTCTACAAAAGTAACATTGTGATGTAGGCCACTCTCTCCCGCTCTCTCTCTCTCTCTCTGTGTCTCTCTCACTCACTCGTGTGCATACACACACACACACACACAAACACCACTACTTGGCAACCGGTGCTGGTGTATTTAACGAGCCCGTAATTTAGCGGTTCGGCTTTCAGTAATAAGTCCTGGTGCGTGGTGAGGTCGGTTTGTTCGACTAAAACCTTTCAAGGTGGTACCACAGCATGTCCGCAGTCAAATGACCGAAACAAGTAAAAGATAAAAGATATATGCAAACACAAACATACATATGTATGAGTATATGTATGTATGTATGTATGTACGTATGCAACTGGTACTTAATTTACCGACTCCGAAAGGATGAAAGGCAAAGTCGACCTCGGTGGAATTTGAACTCAGAACGTAAAGACAGACAAAATACCGCTAAGCATTTTGCCCAGCGTGCTAACGTTTCTTATTTCTTTACTGCCCACAAGGGGCTACACACAGAGGAGACAAACAAGGACTGACAAACGGATTAAGTCGATTATATCGCCCCAGTGCGTAACTGGTACTTATTTAATCAACCCCGAAAGGATGAAAGGTAAAGTCGACCACGGCGGAATTTGAACTCAGAACATAAAGACAGACAAAATACCGCTAAGCATTTCGCTTGGCGTGCTAACGTTACTGCCAGCTCGCCGCCTTTTTGCATGTATATATTAAGTGTGAAATATGCAGGCGTGCCTTTGTAAGTAGTTGCATGACAATTTGGGCGTGTGTCATCTACTAGAGTCCCAGGCCGACCAAAACCTTGTGCTTGTCCTCCACCATTGCTTGCCAATCGGAGTTGGTGTGTTTATGTCCCCGTAACCTAGCAATTCCGTAAAAAACCCGACAGATTAAGTCTACATAGGCTTTTTAAAGAGCACTAGTATCGATTCGTTCGACTAAAATACTGAAGGCAGTCCCAGCATGGCCGCTGTCTAATGATTGTAACAAGTAAAAGATAAGTCATATATCTAATATCAATATAAAGATATAAATAAATATACATACATACATGCATACAAACATACATATATACACACACACACACATACATACATACATACATTCATACATACATACATGCATACATACATACATACATACATACATACATACATACACACATACATACATACATACATATCTAATAATATATAAAATAGAGATGGGTGCGTATTCACTTTTCACACGAAAACGGCTTCACAAATTGCTTTCATACTTGTGATGCATGAATAATTTGACCTCGAACAAATAAAAGGCTGTTCATTTGATTTTTTTATGCTTTTTATATTATATTCACGTCTTTGAAAGTTTTTTAAAATATTCCGGGTTTCTAGCTTCAGTGACGTAACATATCTCTTTATGTATATCTCTCTATCCATCTCTCTCTCTCTCTATCTTTATCTCTCTGTAACATACCTCTCTATCTATATCTCTTGTTTTCACTTTCATTTTTCAGATGCTATTCTTTTCACTCTCAGTGTTCATACTTCCGTGTTTTTGTTTTCACTTAGTTTTCAATCATTACTTACAAACAAACTACGACAAATTACTGACAGAAAGAAGTTCACAATTACTGATGTAAGTAATTTCATAATTTACTGACAGAACTATCTTCTTAAATTTCATTTCAATCCGGATGGTTTTGTGTTTTTCTGTTGTTGTCAGTTTCTTTCTAGTTCCTTCGATAATGGCTCTTTGGTTCACTGAATGACAAATTTCGCTTCAAACCGTACAATATTTCCCGTTAAAATTTCTTGTTTACTTTCTGCCCGTCGTATTAAGAAACATAATTTCCGTTACCAAGTTATTTTCATTGTTTACTATCATCTGCACTCGTTTATTTCTGTATACATATATAACCATGCCTAGAAGGAGAGTGTCAAATTTGTCATAACTAAAAATTTCTGTCCTCACCCCCATCCAATTTGGATGATCATAACTTTCAGAAAAATGAATATTTTTTAATAAACTTTTCTACGAATATGTGTTATATCATGTAGATTTCGAATATACAAACTTTTGCGGGGTAAGTGTTTTAAGAGTGGGTAGGGAATTTCTGAAAATTTACTGGAGTCCACTTCAATTCGTCTTAACTTGTAGATTCCGAGGACATAGGAATTGGGGGGGGGGACAATTGGGGGTTACTTCTGAGAACTGTTCCCCACTCGGGGGTGTTTCGGAACACCTCCATATTTGTTTCATTTTCTCCGTTTTGTACGTTTGTGCATCCGTAGATTTCCACTGAAGCAACAAACAGGCAATGAAGGCAAATGAAGCCCTCACCAGAAAACTCATTATGCTAAAAATAACATCTAAAGGTCTGCTACACAGAAATATATTATTAAAACGACTTATCTGGGATCTAGTCTTTCTCATTGAAAAAAAAAAAACTAGATCCCTTATCTGTTGCATACAATTTTTTTTCACTTTAAGTAAATTCCCGGGTAAACGTTTCTAATAGAAAGGCAGAAGACACCAGAAGCAAAAATAAGGATTATACACGCACAGTTAAATATAGAAGTGTAAAGTATAATTTCTTGCATAATCTTTATAATAAACATGATATTGAATTGAATAAGTCCCGTTTGAATATTTTTGTGTGCGTGTGTGGTAGAAATTTACGGATACACAAACGCACAAAACGGAGAAAATGAAACAAATATGGACGACTTGTTCCAAAACACACTAGAATAGGGAACAGTTCTCAAAAATAATCCCCAATTGTTTTCCTCCAAAATTTCTTTGTCCTCGTAATCTACATAGTCCGAGGTATATTTGTCGAAAATTTCATTAAGAAATATCTATTTTCTTGAAAGTTAAAACGAATTGAAGTGGACTCCGGCGAATTTTCAGAAATTCCCCCACCCCATCCCCTCCTAAAACAAAATTTTGTATATTCGAAATCTTCATGATATAACACATATTCGTAGAAAATTTCATTAAAAATATCCATTTTTCTGAAAGTTATGATAATCCAAAGTCGGCGGCGGGTGGGCAGAAATCTGTAGTTATGCCAATTTGTCTACAATATCAAGTTCAGCCAAAAGAATGTCTCTGTCCAGGGAAACGGAGATAGCTGCAGAAAGAGAAGTATGCCAACAAACGAACAGACTGTGTACTACAAAAGTCAGAGCATCTCGAAGTGATGAACAGAGGTATGAACGGCTGACAAAGAATAGGATCTCCACTGCAGAACAAAGAGCAGTTGCAACAGCTCAGAGAAGCAACTTCTATGAAGCATCTTTCAATTATGATCCAGCAGTTCATTATGCAGATGACACTAGAGTTTCCATTGGTTCAATGACAACTGAGTGCATACATTGTAAAGTAAGGAAATGGCCTGAAGAGACACCTGCACTGTGCTGCAGTGGTGGAAAGGTTAAACTCCCTACAACTCCATCATCAAGTGATCAAGATTCCAAGCACTTCCAAAACAAAATTAGACGGTGCAATGCTGCACTACAGATGACATCATTTGGAGCCTTCAGGATTCATGCAAACTTTCAAGGTCCAAGGTCAGATTTATCATCGGATTGGCTCTCTACTACTTCTGTCAAATGAATCACCAAAATTCCTTCAAATATATTTTATGGGTGATTCTCTACAAGGGCAAGTGAGGTGAAAGAACATTTCCGGCATCAGGATGAACATTGTAGTGTCTCTGCAAAAGATACTGCATAACATCAACAGATCAGAAGCTTCAAGACTGCACTTGAAAAAATTTCACCTGATTCCCTGGGTTACAAGGTAGCTATCAGATCAGACAAGAAACCATCTGGTCAACATGGAGGGGGGTTTAATGTACCAACAGCAAATTAAATAGCTATGCTTCTGGTTGGGCAAGAACATGACAAGCGTGACATTGTCCTCCACCTCAGAGACAGCACACTAACAGACACAGTTCAACTACAAATGGAAGCTCCCAAAAATACCACACTCACAGCATTCTTCAAGCTCTGTCAAAATGATGAATTTGCTACAAAACTGCTATACAATGAAGTTCCACACGTCTATACCCGGTACCAAAACAAATGGAAAAGATGTGCACTTGAAGCGCCCACTCATCATCCGGGAATCAAGAAATCAGACACACTTGGCAGAATCTATGTTGTCCATCCCAACTACTCAGAATGCTACTATCTAAGGCTCCTATTACACCATGTCAAGGGACCCACATCATTTACAGCCTTACGTATGGTTGATAACACTGTATGTCAAACATATCGCCAGGCTTGCCATCTCAGAGGTCTTCAGGAAGATGATACACACTGGAAAGTCACTCTGACAGAGGCACAAATGTGCAAGTCTCCTATGCAGCTGAGAAACATCTTCTCCATCGTGGCGACACGATAGGTGAGAATATCTTCATTCCAAGGATACCTATCATCTCAAATGATCTCCCCTTTCAGTTCAGGAGACTGCAGTATCCTGTCAAACTTAGCTTTGCCATGTCTATCAACAAAGCACAAGGTCAATCTCTAAAGGTGGTGGGACTTAACCTCCTTCAACCTTGCTTCTCACGTGGTCAGCTGTATGTTGGATGTTCTAGAGCTGGAGATGAAAAGAACCTTTACATTCTCAGTGATAAACATGGCAAGACAGAAAACACAGTATATGAAGAAGCACTTACATGAATAGTATGTACATGACATATACAAAAGTGTAAAACCATTGAGTGTTAAAGTATTACTATTACACTTTCACTTTCTGACTGACATGCGTGAATGTATATCTGTGTGTATAAAAGTGAAACAATAACGTGATATATTCGCTCTGTTTGTGTGTGTGTGTGTGTGTGTGTGTGTGTGTGTGTGTGTGTGTGTGTGTGTGTGTGTGTGTGTGTGTGTGTGTGTGTGTATTCTATGCATGGTCTTTCATTGCTTCTAATCTGTACCTGTTTTTTGGTTAAGAAATAAGTTAGACAAACGTGTATTTCCTTTATATACATATATGAGTTGAAAACTTTCTTTTCACATTTCATTTAGCGTCTATGTTCCATGTTGGCATGAGTTGCAGAGTTACGTAGAAAGCTGGTATCTCAGCTACTAGCAGTTGAGACCTGCGTAATCTAGACGGCGTTTTTAAATTTCATTATTTTCGTTAAGCCGGGCAACGCCGGGTCTCTCTCTCTCTCACTCACTCTCTCTCCCTCTCTCACTCACTCCCTCTCTCACTCACTCTCTCTCATTCTATCTCTCTCTCTTTCTCTCTCTCTCTCTCTCTCTCTCTCTCTCTCTATATATATATATATATATATATATATATATATATATATATATATATATATATATATATCTTTTACGCTTTTACTTGTTTCAGTCATTTGACTGTGGCCATGCTAGAGCACCGTCTTTTAGTCGAGCAAATTGACCCCAGGACTTATTCTTTGTAAGCCTAGTACTTATTTTATCGGTCTCTTATGCCGAACTGCCAAGTTACAGAGACGTAAACACACCAGCATAGGTTGTCAAGCGATGTTGGGAGGACAAACACAGACACACAAACATATACATACATACATACATACATACATACATACACACACACACACACACACACACACACACATATATATATATATATATATATATATATATATACGACGGGCTTCTTTCAGTTTCCGTCTACCAAATCCACTCACAAAGCTTTGGTTGACCCGAGGCTATAGTAGAGTTGCCCAAGGTGCCACGCAGTGGGACTGAACCCGGGACCATATGGTTCGTACGCAAGCTACTTACCATACAGCCACTCCTACGCCTATATATGTAAATATATATATATATATATATATATATATATATATATATATATATATATATATATATATATATTCTGTTGTGTCTGGGTAGAGTCATTTTCTTATTGTGCCTTAAAATTTAACACACTCACCGTTAAAATTTCCACTTATTTCTTATTTCTAGTTTCCTAAAATTTTCGTCAAGACTATTGAAAAGGTTGCAAGACGCAACGAAAATTTTAGAAAAATTTTAGGAAAATTTTAGGAAAATAAAAATAAGAAATAAGTGGAAATGTTAACGATGAGTGTGTTAAATTTTAAGGCACAATAAGAAAATGACTCTCCCCAGACACAACAGAATATGCTTCATCACACGAAATCACAAAAAATCTTGCAAACCAAATCCAAAAACGAAATATACACACACACACACACACACACATATATATATATATATATAACTAAGCATGTGTGTGTGTCTGTGTGTGCCTGTCTGTCTGTCTGAGTGTCTGTATCTGTGCATCTCTAAAACTTGAGAATTACCCAACTAATTTCATTCAAGTTTTACACATGCATTACTTAGGGTCCATGGATTGTCATGGGCCATAAAACATTTCAACTTCTTGCCTAATGCGAGCCCGGACCAATCTCTTAGACTCTTTCAGTATTACGTGTCAAACGTGAAACAATAACATTTCTATTGTAATGTGATATAATAGTTTCACTTTCAATAGTTTCACTTTTAATGGTTTCGTTTTATTAGTTTAACTATGCATATATATCTATATATATACATGTTTGTATATATGTGTGTGTATGTGTATTTATATCTTTGTATGTATATGTATATATATATATATATATATATATATGCATGTATATATGTATATATATATATATATATATATATATATATATATATATATATATATATATATATATATATATATATATATATATATATATATATATATATATATATATATACATATATATTTGAAGTTAAGCAACAAAAATTCAATAGGTTATAGCAGTACGTACGTTTCGTACAAGCTCCATTTATTCATGTAGTGAGAACACCACAGAAAATACAATGAAAATGTACTCCTCAGCTGCATAATGGAATTTCATTTTAGAAAGTCATTTTGAAGATGTTTACAAAAAATAAGAGTAAGAGAAGAAAACACATCTTGACTATGCTGCTGTTTCACAGACAAGTGAATCAAACAAGAATTTAAAATCTAATTGGAGGGATAGTAGTAATTTCAAATTTAGAGGAAGGCAGGTTAAGTAGTGGTGGACAGCAGGTTAGGGGTAAATCAAGCATGAGAGAAAGAAAAAATATACTCCTATACTCCATAACAAAGCTCTCATATTTGCTAAAAATAGATCCCTAATTACTAGAGAAAAAATTGACATAATACTTTTAGCTAGAAAGACCATCATCGAATTCGAAGATAAGCTCTGGACCAGATCTGACACCCCTGAAAACTTTGATATCCCAATGGGATCGAGTGATTCGGCTGAAATAACAAATTTGGTTGGAGCATATCTTCTATATTGCCTAAATAAGGAAATTCCTGAACTCCAAGGAGGCCTTTATAGGGATGATGCGTTATTTGTCATTCCCACCAACAACAAATCAACCATATAGAGAATGAGAAAGAATATTAGAAAATTCTTTAAAAACTTTAACTTTAGCATTACTTTTGAATATGGCACTAAAATCGTTAACTTTCTTGATACCACTCTTAATATTAGCTCTAAATTGCACTATCCCTATAGAAAAGAAAATGAAGTTACTAAATATGTAAATAGATCATCGAATCACCCACCAAATATTTTAAAATCTATTGTAAAAAAACATTTCCGATAGATTAACTAAACTGTCCTCAAACCATGACATCTTTAAATCAAATTCCCGTTATTATAATGAAGCTTTATCGAGAGCGGGCTATGACCAAAAAATTTCTTTCCTTATTCCTAAATCTATTAAATGTGATAGTAACAATAATAATAATAATACTAATAACGATAATCTAATTATCCTAAATAATGTTACCAATAATAAAAATTTAATTAACGTAAATAATGATAAGAAAAGATCTACTAATAATAACCTATCCTGCTCAAACAAGAGGAATAAAAATGTAATACAACCTGATAAATGCCTACACAACCATATTAACACCAATAAAATACCTAACTTAAGAAATTATAATAAGGACCATAAAAATAAAAATAGTAAAATTATTTTACATAACAAAATAGATCCTAATAAGAAAACTACCAATGATAATAGAAACAATAATATAACCCGAAATACTTATGATAACCACAAACCCCCTTCATATTACAAATTTAGAAGAAAAAATTCTATATGGCTTAACGTCCCTTACAACTATGCAGTATCTACAAACATCTATAAGAAGTTTATCGATATCTTACAAAAAGATTTCGACCATAACCATAGATATTATAAAATCTTCTCTCAACACACAATCGGTATCTCATACTCTACTCTCCCCAATATAGGATCTATTATCAATAAGTTAAATAGAAAAAAACATTAAACTAGCTAGGACTCTTGAAAATAAAAATTGTCTTATTATTGATAACAATACAAATAACTACCAAACTATTAATAACATAAGCGCAACCAATAATCATGCACGTGTTAATGAACATATTAATACTTCAACTGTTAACATAGTTGATGAGATAACTCTTCCTAGCTCAAACAATTTCAAATGCATATCTAATAATACAACCAGCAATATTGATGTAAATAATTTAGATACTTGTATCAATAATCAACATAGCAATATATATATATAGCTAATAAGCCCCTTAATTGCAATTATAGAATTAAAGCCCACTGTCCGGTATCTGGCCGTTGTTTAACCCGTAATGTAGTCTATAAATGTACAGTAACTACTCCAACTAATAATTACATTTATGTTGGTTGCACAATCAACCTTAGACAACGATTATATAACCATTTTTCTTCATTTAGACTTAAACATAAAGCCAATAGCACATCATTATCTAATAAAATTTGGGAATTGAAGGAAAATAGTATTGATTTTAATCTTAAATGGGAAATCATCAGGAGAGCACAACATTATAGAAATAGTAGATATGGCTGTGGACTGTGCTCTACGGAAATTTACGAAATTTTTAAACTTAAGGATAACCCTAATCTAATTAACAATAGATCTGACCTTAGGGTTCTATGTGTGCATTGTTACTCCCGCACCTTTAAATATTTTAAAAAGTAAATATTTTTTAAAAAGTAAATCTTACTAAATTTTTTAATTCAGTTTCTCTCATTTCCCTGACTAATAACTATTTTATTTGAGGTATGACTTTTAATATATACTTAGAATACATTTTAACCTTTCCCAACCCACTGATAGTATACCGACATTTTCTCTAAGTTATTCTGAGTCTTTTTCGAAAACCTTAGCTTTATTTCTCTTAATTTAGCCCTGTTTTTCTAACTCTACTCCTCTCCCTTTTATTCCTCTTCCCTCTTCCCCCTTTCTTTCTGTTTGGATTTTGGCCATTAATATTATAGTTTTACCCATAAATAATACCACCCCACATTAATTTATATCTTATTTTAACTGGATATGTTTATCTTGTTCTAATTATTATTGTTCCCTATAGTTTTGAACTTAGTAGTTCAGTGCTTATTGTATTATTCTATTTACACTGTAGAATAGATATATTTCTTTAATACCTTGACCTTAATTCCCTTACCTTAAATTTTTTCCAAATTCTTACCACTCCTTAGGGTATTGCCCTTCCATTTCCTTTTTTTTCTTCTTTTTTTTTCTTTCTCTCATGCTTGATTTACCCCTAACCTGCTGTCCACCCCTACTTAACCTGCCTTCCTCTAAATTTGAAATTACTACTATCCCTCCAATTAGATTTTAAATTCTTGTTTGATTCACTTGTCTGTGAAACAGCAGCATAGTCGAGATGTGTTTTCTTCTCTTACTCTTATTTTCTGCAAACATCTTCAAAATGACTTTCTAAAATGAAATTCCATTATGCAGCTGAGGAGTACATTTTCATTGTATTTTCTGTGGTGTTCTCACTACATGAATAAATGGAGCTTGTACGAAACGTACGTACTGCTATAAACTATTGAACTTTTGTTGCTTAACTTCAAATTTTATTCACCAAATCTTTTGATTTTG
This sequence comes from Octopus bimaculoides, assembly GCF_046866305.1. Classification (NCBI taxonomy): domain Eukaryota; kingdom Metazoa; phylum Mollusca; class Cephalopoda; order Octopoda; family Octopodidae; genus Octopus; species Octopus bimaculoides. The sequence goes on along the minus strand of NC_142945.1, from coordinate 36,642,659 downwards.
TTTTTGGTTTTTATCCTAACAAATTCTGGTGCCTCAAACATTTTAAGTACCACATTTAATCTTTTGATTAAATCTATATTATTATTATTATTATAATATATATATATATATATGCGAGTGAAAATAAATACAAAAAAGGTGGGGGGTTTTTGTATGATTGTGTATAGAGGAATATATTATTTTGCTTAAAAGAGTTCCAACACTGTCTGTTTTTATGTTTTATTTATATTCCTGCAGAACTAATGTGGGGTATAGAATATGGAATATACAATATATAATATGATATACAATATACAATATAAAATAAAATAAAATAAAAATGGATGGCACCATGAAAGAAAGTATTGAATGTAGATGAAATATTGAGTGTTCAATATAAAGGATCAAATATATAAATATATAAATATAAATATATATATATAAAGGCGACTCGAGTTTCAGGGCTATTTCCCTTTGTCATGGCCGGTATGACAGACTTTAACAGACTGTAATAAGTTGGCTGGTTTTCTGTCTTTTATACTAATTCCTTTGGACGGCAGCAGTAGGTGTTTGGCTATTTTTAGAATTGATGTTAAATCTATTTTTAGAAATGATGATATTTTAATTTATTGTTTTGTGTGGGTTGTAGGGATAAGATTTTTAAACCCCAGTAGGTGTTTGGCTGTTCTTAGAAATGATGCCAAATCTATTTATAGAAATGATGATATCTGAGAGATTTTTTGTGTTTTGGTTACAGGGATAAGATGTTTAAACCCCAAGTAAGATGGATTTAATCATTGTTTGTTAAGAGTGGGTTTGAATTTCTTAATAAAGTCCTTTTCTTTGCATTTTCTTTCAATTTCATTCCGGTTGTAAAGTTTATGGAATGGAAATATAATAAAAGTTTGATGACCACATGTTGCTAGATGGTTACTCAGTGGTATTTGGCGGACTTCTGGGTTTTTAATCTGTTGTCGATGTACCCGTGAGCGTTCCGATAGTGCATTACCTGTCTGGCCAACGTACAATTCTTCACAATTAGGGCATTTGATGCAGTAGATTAGATTTCTACTTTTGCAGTTCATGTTCGCATTGGTGAATATTTTCCCTGTTTTTGTGTTCATATATGGGCCGGTATGGATTGATCGGCATGTGCCGCATCGGCTATCATTGCATTTGGATACAGTGAATGTTTGATTTTTGTTGCTGAGGTCAAACCTTGCCTTTGTTAATAGTTTTTTCAAGTTTTTAGGTTGTCTCTTACTGAGAGTTATATTTTGATCTGTAATGATATTTCTCAATTCCTTACTTTGTGCAAGGATCGGTAAGTTCGCTTTGGCGATATTAAAGATGTTCTGGTGGCATGGATTTTGTGTCACTATAAATGGAATGATCTTTTCCTGTTTGTCTTTTCTTTGCGGTGTCCTCAGTTGTTGTATGGGTATTTTCGAAGCCCGCTGAATACCATTTTCTATGAGTCGTGATGGGTATTTTTGCTTCACCAGAAATTCTTTCAGTTCCATCAGGCGTTGATTTCTGGTCTCTATATCCTCTACAATAGTACATATTCTCCTGGCTAGGCAGTATGGTATGTTGCGTTTTGTATGGGGTGGATGGCACGATTTAAAGTTCAAGTATTGGTGTGTGTCTGTGTGTTTGTAATATATATCTGTGGTAATGGCGGTGTTCTTTTTAATTACCATTATATCTAGAAATGGTAATTTGCTACTGTTCATCTCCTTTGTGAATTGGATGGATGGGTGTAGGTTGTTCAGGAGGGTGTTAAATTCTTCCACAATGCTTTGAGGTTTGGTCCAGATTATGAAGCAATCGTCCAGGTATCTCTTCCATGCTTTTTCCATAAGCTTCCTAAATTCGGTGTTATATCTCTCCTCTATTTCCTGGTAGAGTTTTTGTTCCAAGTAACCCATCACCGAATTCGCATAAACGGGGGCAAACCTCGTCCCCATAGCCGTGCCTTTAATTTGGATATAGTTCTTACCATTGAAGAAGAACGTATTATTTTCCAGGATAAGTCTCATTGATTCTAGTATAAATGTCACCGTGTACCTGTTGGGAATTGCTTCTCTGTGTTTGTTTACCCAGTATTCAACCGCTTTTATTCCTAAATCATGTGGGATATTTGTGTATAGGCTTACTACATCGAAGCTCAGTAGGATTGAATTTGTTTCAGTGGTTTTGGGAAGATGGGATAAAAAGTCGATGTCATCCCGAATGAAACTGGGTTTGTATGTACAAAGTGGCTTCAAAAGAATGTCGATGAAATTGCTTAGACGGTGAGTAGGGCATACTGGGCCAGCTATAATTGGTCTAAGTTTTAAATCTTTTGGATGTAGCACTTTTATGTATTCACTTCCTTGTTCCTTTACTCCCTGTTGAATATCTTCTGACTTATGTATTTTGGGTAAGCCGTAAAAGTTACTGGGTTTTGGTTCGAAGTTGGTGATGTAGTCTCTTTCATTGTCAGTGAGTGAGTTGTAGTGTTTAGAAACTAAGTGGTTGATCTTCTTCATGATGTGGTGGTCTATGTTCGAGGGTATTTCACAATAGAAGGTTGTGTCATTTAGTTGTTCCTCAACTAAATCCTTGTAGTATTCCACATCCATAAAAATAATAATGAAACCGTAGGGTTAGGGTTAGGGTTAGAGTTAGGGTTAGGGTTAGGGTTAATTGTTTCAGAATCGTTTGTTTATGTAGTCGGCACTTAATGTATATCGGCTGAATGGACGTCAGTGATTGGTTGAAATTACAGAAATACGACAACTTTAACATGGAATAATTTATGGATTTCTTTTTTTTTTAAGAAGACTAAGAGAAAAAGATGTTTTATATGACACATTCTTATCCCTACAACCCACACAAAACAATAAATTAAAATATCATCATTTCTAAAAATAGATTTAACATCAATTCTAAAAATAGCCAAACACCTACTGCTGCCGTCCAAAGGAATTGGTATAAAAGACAGAAAACCAGCCAACTTATTACAGTCTGTTAAAGTCTGTCATACCGGCCATGACGAAGGGAAATAGCCCTGAAACTCGAGTCGCCTTTATATATATATATTTATATTTATATATTTATATATTTGATCCTTTATATTGAACACTCAATATTTCATCTACATTCAATACTTTCTTTCATGGTGCCATCCATTTTTATTTTATTTTATTTTATATTGTATATTGTATATCATATTATATATTGTATATTCCATATTCTATACTCCACATTAGTTCTGCAGGAATATAAATAAAACATAAAAAACAGACAGTGTTGGAACTCTTTTAAGCAAAATAATATATATATATATATATATATATATATATATATATATATATATATATATATATATATATATATATATATATATATATATATGCATATATATACATTTATGCATGTATATATATGTGAATATATATAGGTGCGGGCGTGAGCGTGTTCTATGAAGCTTGCTTCCCAGCCACATGGTCCCGGGTTCAATCTCACTGCGTGTCACCTTGGGCAAGTGTTTTCAACTATAGCCTTGGGCTGACCAAACCCATGTGAGTGGATTTGCATGACAAAAACTGAGTGAAGTCTGTCCTATAGGGCTTTCCTATAAGTAGGTTATCTCCCTTGGCTAGGCGGCGCTCCATGTAGACAATTAAACTTCAGCAGACTATCCACGCTATTGTTATTGTTTTACGTCTTATCATGGATATAAAGCAGCTTGATGATTCAGCTATCGAAATACTTACTGTGCCTGAGTTAAAGAAATATTTAAGATTATATGGACAGTATGTTACTGGAAGAAAGGCGGACTTGATTGAAAGGTTGAAAGGTATAAAAATTCTGTCGATGAAGAATGTCAACAAAATGAATTCATCGGACGATAAGTCTGAAGTATCGGACGATACTTCAGACAGGAATAAGCAGAAGCTTATATCTCCTCTCGGTGAAGTATTGCCTGATCCCAATCTGCTTTCAGCATAGCTTTCAGCAACCATTCACTGATTTGGCCATGAGCATGATGAGGTGTAGAAGAGGTAGGGACAGTCACACTATAAAGTCTAATAATTAGAAGAATATTAGATTCAATGCTGTAAATTTATTATTTAATCAAACACACACACACACACACACACACACACACACACACACACACACACACACACATATATATATATATATATATATACAAAAATAAGAGGAATAACCAGCAAAAGTGGACTCCTATATGCTAGAAATAGATGCCGAATCGGCATCTATTTCTAGCATATAGGAGTCCACTTTTGCTAGTCATTCCTCTTATTTTTGTATGTAATATAATTTTAATCTTCGGATCTTTTTAATATGTTAGACCACTGGTTCTAATGGACTAATATCAATTTCTACCCTTATTAATATATATATATATATATATATATATATATATATATATATATATATATATATATATATATATATAGAAAGAAAAATATCATAGCTAGGCTTACTCGAAATTCCCACATTCATTCAGAACATTAACAACAGTGTTTAGCCCAACGTACACCACTCGAATTTTAACATGTTCTAATCTGTTAATGAGGAGATAAATCAAAGAGACATTTCACTCATCTACTAACTGCGTATATGATCATGCACTTACTGATATTTTAAATACTTTATTTGGAAAAACGGATGGCAAGGGGTGATCTTTCGATGGTCCATTAAAATTGACGAAATACTGGGAACACATTTGGCTATTTGCAGTGTAAACAAAGTCTTTCCTCACAAGTCTCGATCTCTGAAGCCAAATACGACAAATAGCTACGTTTGCAGGATATCTATGTAGTGAAATAACTTTGCCGTCTACATTCTTCCCTCTATAGTGGCTGCATATACAGCAGTATTTGCGTGATTTCTTCGGAGACATATTAACCGGTCAGTACAGTATGTGAGTCGTTAGTCTGCGGAAGTTAAAGCAAGTCACTGAGCATGCGTACATGTCATACGGGAGAGTTCCAATCAGGGGTGGATAACAACCTTATAGGAACCCCTTATAATATATATATATATATATATATATATATATATAATAGCCTCAGGCTGACCAAAGCCTTGTGAGTAGATTTCGTACACGGAAACTGGAAGAAGACTGTCGTATATATGTGTACATTTGTGTCTGGGTTCATACCTCCACCATCGCTTGACAACTGATGTTGCTGTGTTTGCGTCCCCGTAACTTAGAGGTTCGGCAAAAGCCACTGATAGAATAAGTACTAGGCTTATAAAGAATAAATCCTTGCTCGATTTGTTCGACTAAAGGCGATACTCCAACATGGCTGCAGTCACATGACTGGAACAAGTAAAACAATAAAAAAAACTATGCAATTTTGAGCCTGAGCAACGCCGGGTATCTATGTTAGTATACACACACACACACACACACACACACACACACACACACACACACACACACACACACACACACACACACACACACACACACACACACACACACACACACACACACACACACACACACACAAGAGATAAGAAATGTTATAGATAAGATCCGGGCTACATATGTTTCATAGTGAGTGGAACCTCGGAAGTGGTAAACAGCCAAGCGTGGTGTATACCGCAAGCTATTCTTCAGGCCAAGCATATTTTGATTAAATGAAAGTTTACACTGTCGCAAGGAAGTGCATGTTAGCACATGGAAGATTCCATCATAATCTATACAGAGCCCAGTAGGAGTGGAGAATATAAATGTAGAGAGAAATAAGGATTAAAGGAAGGAAGAAAGAGAAGAACATAAGGAAGTCAGAGAAATGAGGAATTTAAGAAAAGGTTAATTGAACGGTAGTATTCAATAAGGTTGTTTTAGCCGAATCACAGAAGCTAGCAATAAGAGTGGTATTTGAGAAACAATAATTTGGAGGGAAGAGGGCGAGGAAATATTTATGGTCAAGGGGAAGAAAAAAGTATGCATGAAGAAAGCAAGAGAGAATGGTGAAGAATCGTGGCCGCTACTAGTGGCTTGCAACTGAGGAGTGTATATTGTGTGCGGTGAGCGTGTTTACAGTATGAAGTAGTAGAGATGTATGCTGGCGTATGTACTTGTAAGGTCAAGGGAGGGAAGCGGGTGAAATAAGAGAGTATTTTTTTTAAATAATAAGGAAAATAGAGAGAAGTATGTAAATCACAATAAGGAGTTAAAGGGAAGATATATTGTTGGTTTAATATATAGTGGTAGTGAGAGGGGTTGTTGTTATTTGTATTTTGAGAATACATTTAGTGATCGATGTTTGCAGGTAAAAATTATACTACTGCGTTCATTAAGACAGTTCATGGATTACAAAATAGCTAAAACCTCGGCTATGCAGAGATCACACTTATAGTTGCTGTATGGGTTGACGTGGGTGACTATGGACTACTTGAGAATGTAACGAGTTGAATCAGTCTTTAGTTTATTGATAAGCTGAAATAACAATGTATTGTTGATTTTTATTCGGATACTGTACACTTGTAAACGATGTTTTTTGTGAGACAGCGGTTATCTAAAGGACAGGAGATTGGGCGTCTGATGCTGCATAGGTTTGTAGAGGATGTTCCGGATGAACTTGTGAAGGGATTGTTATTTAGTGAAGAACAGGTGTTAGGTTCGTTATTATTGCTGGCGTTACGATTAGTATTTGTTAGGGAGTTGAGGGTGGTGTTGTGAGGTTGTATAATAATGGTTATCGTGCCCAGTGGTATCATCTGCGCCGTTCTCTAGGTATTGTTGGGCGTTATGGTAAATTTGAATCCCGAGCAACACTGCTTACTTGTTTTAGTCATTCGATTGCGGCTATACAGGGGCACCGCCTTGAAGGGTTTTAGTCGAACAAATCTGCACTAGGACTTATTTTTGAAAGTCTAGTACTTATTCTATCAGTTACTTATGCTGAACCGCTACGTTACGGGGACGGAAACACATCTACACCAGCTGTCAAGTGGTGATGGCGAGCAAACACTAACATAGACAGTTTTCTATCTGTCTCTCTCCCTCTTTTCCCTTTACTCTCTCTCGTTACTCACACGTGACCATCGTCCATCTTTCTTTTCCTCACATGATCATCTTTCTTTTCTTTCGGTCTTTCTTACAGACCAGACGCATTCTTACCTGTCTCCTCTTCTATCTTTTCTCTTGTCAAAGACAATATTCCTCCAGCATTCGCTACCTTACCTCGTCTGGCTAAAGGGCCCTCCATATTTATTTTCGTTTTGGTTTGTTGTATGTCTCTACTGTCCTGTTTTTATTATCAGCTTTGACCCTCCGCAAATCCCAAATTGTATTTTGTTTCGCGGGAACAACTGCCTTTCGAAGCATTATATTGTCGTCAATTGCTCGAAATGAGGTGTAGATGGACAGCCAACAACTGATGAAGGGTCGTTCCTTATCTTACTTATCTTGTTTTCCATTTGTTTCTCTCGTTGTTCGCATACCTAAGCTTTCCTTTGTATTTCATGTTGTTTACGTTTTGTGACGTCCTGTACCCACACACACGCATATATATATATATATATATATATATATATATATATATATGTGCATATATATATATATTTATATATATATATATATATATAAATATATATATATATATATATATTTATATATATATATATATATATATATAAATATATATATATATATATATATATTTATATATATATATATTATAGCCTCAGGCCGATCAAAGCCATGTGAGTGGATTTCCTACAAGAAAACTGAGAAGAATACTGTCCTATATATGTGTATATGTGTGTGTGTGTGTGTGTGTGTGTGTGTGTGTGTGTGTGTGTGTGCGTGCGCGTGTGTGTATTTGTGTTTGTACCCCCCACCATTGCCTGACAACCGGTGTTGCTATGTTTACGTTCTCATAACTTAGCGGTTCCGCAAAAGACACTGATAGAATAAGCACTATGCTTACAAAGAATAAATCCTGTGGTTGATTTGTTCGACCAACGGCGGTGCTCCAGCATGGCCACAGTTACATGACTGAAACAAGTAAAACAATTTTTTTAAATGATGCAATTTTAATCCCGAGCAACACCGGGTATCTCTGCTTACTTGTTTTAGTTATTCGATTGTGGCCATACTGGGACACCGTTTTGAAGGGTTTTAGTCGAACAAATCTACACTACGACTTATTTTTGATAGCCTAGTACTTATTCTAACAGTCACTGATGCTGAACCGTTACGGGGACGTAAACACACCTACACCGGCTGTCAAGCGGTGGTGGCGGACAAACACTAACAGAGACACACACACGCATATACATTATGTATATATACGACGGGCTTCTTTCACTTTCCGTCAACCATATCCAGTCACAAGGCTTTGGTCGGCCAGAGGCTATATAGTAAGAGACACTTACCCAACGTGCCAGGTCCCACGCAGTGGGTTGAGCCAGGGGGCATGTGGTTGGGAAGCGATCTTCTTACTACACAGCCACGCCTGTTAGGCAGACATTTTTGTTTAGCATCAAATCAGCTCTAATGACCAGGAACCAAAAGGTCCCGCTTAACCCGCCGCTCGATTGATTCTACACGGCCGGCGCGTCCACGATTCTTCCGCCGACCACCCGCCCGCCCCTCGTAACGGTCCCGGTTGTATACATACACACATACAGATACACTCATCCACACACCGATATACCCATATACATACATATATATATACATATATACATACACATACACATACATACATATATATGTATATATACATATATATATATATATATATATATATATATATATATATACATATATATATACATATATATATATATATTCTTATATAGATATATATATATACACATACACACAAATACATGTACATACACACACATATACACATGCAGACATACCAATACACATACATACATATATACATACACATACACACACATACAGATACATACACAGACACACACATATATATACACACACACACACACACACACACACACATATATATATATATATATATATATATATATATATGTGTGTGTGTGTGTGTGTGTGTGTGTGTGTGTGTGTATACACATGGATACACATGTGGACACGCACATTCACATAAACTTGTATACGCAATCATATACACACATTTATATTTACACATAAACATCTAAACGTTTACTTATATATTTTTTTTTTTACCCAAAACAACCTTATTTCGTTTTAAAAGGCCATAAGACAAACTTTTGGAATAGCCCTAAATTACGCCTAATTTGTCCATCCAAATCAGATATTGGTATCCTTAGTAAAAATATACTTGATAAATACATTCCCACTTTAGTTAACAAATTAAAACTTAGTTTATGGTCTAACTCTTTGCAGGTAGTTGACTGGTTTCGCAATATTAACAACAAAAACAATGCCAAATTTATCCAATTTGACATTTCTAATTTCTATCCCTCAATTAACCCCATTATTTTAAATAAAGCACTTTGGTTTGCTCACAAGAAGGCGGGTATGCCTAGAGACGAGTTTAAAGTCATTAAAGCAGCTAGAAATTCCATAATTAAGTTTAATAAAAAAAAAACTATGGATACGCAAGGACACACCAGAAGGATTCGACGTTCCGATGGGAAGTTCCGATTCAGCTCAAATTGCTGACTTAATATGCACATTCATTCTATACGAATTAGAAGACCAATTCCCAAATGTTAAGGGTGGTCTATACAGAGACGACTGTCTATTATACTTAGAGAACACCACAAATCAAAAAATACGAAAAGTTTAAAATAAATTAGCTAGGTTTTTTTAGCAGAATGGGCTTTAGTATAGTAGTTGAAGATGAAACATCTATAGCTAACTTCTTGGACGTCACTTTAGATTTACACACTAAAACATTTTTCCCGTATCATAAACCCTCCACTAACCTAAAATATATCGGTAAATCCAGCAATCATCCAAACTCAGTAACGAGAAATTTGGTCAAAAATATTTCTCTTAGACTATCCAATCTTTCTACGAACGAATGCATTTTCAATAAGGAGGCTGAATTTTACAACTTAGCTTTATCAAAAGCAGGTTACAGAGAAAAATTTTATTAATAAGTTTCTAATTATGAAACCGATATGAGTAATAACAATATTAATAATAATATTCTTAATAGCAATAATTATAATGATAAAGCTTTTAATTTAAATAATAACAATAAATACGAAGATAACCACAACCATAAATTACCTAACGATAGCAACAAGATTAACATCCTTTCACGAAATAAGGGAAATAAAAGTCAAATAAAACCTTGTCCCAATGATAACAATAAACGA
>NC_142945.1:36619854-36627354 GCF_046866305.1 Octopus bimaculoides | reverse complement strand
ATATATATATATATATATATATATATATATACAAAAGCCTTTAGATTAAAGACAATTTAGCTGCTGTTTCTAAAAGTTTGAACGACTCCATAGAGGCTTTCTTGTTCTATACTTGTTTGGCCCCAAGGGGACATCAGTGGAGCCGACCCAAATGGAAAACATTCTAGTTATGAGTATTCTGATTTTTAAGTTCTTGTAGGACTGCAGTATCTAATGTATTCTTTCCTTTTTTTCCAGGCGGTAACTTGAATGAGATTTAACTGCTATTTCTGGCTGACTCGAGCGAACATGTAGAGGCCTTCCTCGATGGCTTCTCGCTTGATAGATAGATAGATAGATAGATAGATAGATAGATAGATAGATAGATAGATAGATAAGGTAAAATAGACAATGCTGTCAAATACATCCCCAATATAATTCCTGAACAAAAAACAGAAAAGGAAAAGGAAGAACAGAGGCTATACATTATATGAAAAACATCGACTGCTAAGTCAGTACCACCGTCCCCGTCCTACAGTACATCTCATATACACATGTCTCACACACACAGCACATATTCTCAGATATGTGATGATCGAATTCCGAACACTGTTATATTTATATATCTCTCACAGGATGAACGCGACACCAATTTACTGTACTATTTTGTCTTTTTGTCTCTCACTCTCTGCTCTCTATCTCTTATAATTTCCCACACGTCACAGACTGTCAGGAAAGTAGGGGTGGGGGTAGATAAAGGCAGACATAAACACACACGTGTGTACGTGCGTGCATGTGTATGTATATGCATGTGTGTATATAACTGTGTTTATGTATGTGTTGCGTAGTTGTGTGCGCGCGGGAAGATATATATATATATATATATAGATAGATAGATAGATAGATATAGATATACATATAAACGTATACATTTATACATACACACACACACACACACATATATATATATATATATATATATATATATATATATATATATATATATATTCAGGGTGAGAAGAAGAGCATTTAATAAGATAAATCTGCGAATCAAGAAAGTCACTTAAATCTGCAATCTCTCTTTTGTCTGATAGTTAAAAAAAAAAAAAAACCCGGTGAATTTCCATTGAAGGAAAAGAAGGAGCCTTAACGAACCGATGCGTGGAAACTTCCATATATCTGTTAGTGAGAATTTCATCCTCTTACTATAATTCCCTTTCACGTGTTGTTTTAACAATACAATCCTTGTAGATGGTCTCGCAAAAATCTTATTGATTGTCATCTCTTCGTAGGTTTATTATTTTTGTGTAATTTTTTTCTTAAACCCTTGCACCTGAGTATTGTATACAACAGTTTCACTATTATATTATTTAACCAGCGCTTCATGTACGAATGTATGTGTGCGTGTTTATACGTGCGACTACTATTTTATTTACAAGTTTCCTTCCTAATATAACTTTTCGTGTCTCTTACTCCAAGGCATCACGAATTTCGTGCTTAATTATATGTTTTTAAAATGAAATTTCCGAATGAATCTTTCATTGTCTAAATATTTGTTGTTGATTTTGAATTTTAATTATCTCCCAGATAATTTTTTTATTAAAACGCATTTATTATAGTCTACACTACGCAATTTTTGACTGAACATGTTTATATATCATAAATGAAAGAAAAGAAGAGGAAAGAAAAAGAAATATCAAATAAAAGATTTTTTTTCTTTTTAGGTTTAACAAAAAGTATACTTAATTCACGTTTATAATATATACTTTTAATACTTTAATTCATAAATTTATCGTTATTTAAACGACCTTATCACACGTATCTCGTAACAAAACGATTTGTGTGTGCCTTCTATTGTTTCGGGGCCCACTGAAAAGAAAGATTGTATATTCTAAAAGAACACTTACTCCTAATTAAATTCAACTTGATATTTCATTTAAAATGAGAATGATGTAGTGAGTGCAGACTGAAATGTTAGCGTTTGCATTTATTTACCTATTTATTTATTACTTTATCCCCATGTTAGCTTTGATCAAGCAAAGCTATGATGAAAAATATTCCAACCATAGACATCTCGTCTCATTACTAAATGCTGGAAATTCAGAACTATTATTTAGCGTGTTCTTTTCTATGAGGTTAGAATGCGATACGAGAGCGGTATGACTGCTGTTTCTAACATGTAAAGCAACCAGATGGAAGTCCTCATCGTCTCGAAGCAAAAAGTTGTTTAGTTTTTTTACTCGGGTGATCTGTACTTTTCATCTCTTCCTAAATTGGTAAAATCAGTACTTTTAATACGCTACAGTTTCAAGTAATACTTAGTCTTAATCAAAACGTTTGCTGCATAAAGAAATCTTTTTTTTATTTTTCAGTTCCTTAACGCAAATCCATTCCCTAAGAAAATTCATACTGTACAGTGGAGCTAGTTTATACTTATAAACTTTATTTTTTAACTTGGTCAATCATTTACTAGACAACCCTTAATTTTTTAGGTGAAGTGATGTATACACAACATTAAAAAAAACTTCCTTCTATAGCTCACCAACTTAGCCCCTTGTAAATTTAAATTACCTTCCTACTATCAGATGTGTAGGGAGCGACTTGTAACAAAATCGCCGGTGAATATTTTTTTCAGTGCAATCGATTCATTCATTCATTCATATTTTTTTCCATGTAATCGATTCATTCATTCATTCATTCATTCCGTAAATGTTTTTGAAGCCCCACTATACCTTGGACACCTTTCTCTATATTTAATTAAGAAAACAAACATTTTCATGCTCAAAACGTGTTTCATAATGAATTCGGTTACATAAGCAGTCTCCCTACTATTGTAGTACATTGTATGTGTGTGTGTGTGTGAGATGTAATACTATGATGTAGTTATTTAACCAGAGGTCAGTCCTGAACGAGTAGACTTTTTATCAAAGGCGTTCAATGGTGACCATCCTGTCATTTTCCTTGGAACAGTGTATCCAGGACAGCATTTTACATTGACTTTCATTTTAAGACGGAGAAAGACTTGGCTGCTATTTCTAGCGCCCTCTAAAAGGTTCCCGTGTTGACTTATCTGGTATATTTGACGTTAAGCCCTTAGTCAGTCCCGATGGAGATCTATAATCAAAGGCCTTCCGACCGCGACCATCCCATTTCTTAGGAGTCTGACTAGAACTACTTTATTTAGCGCATCCTTCTTGTTTATGACGGTACCAGTATTATGGCAGACGGCAGAATAGTCGATTAATCTCTAGGACCCAGTCACAAAAATGAATTTAAAAAATTATGTAATAGATGTAAAATAATGTGTAGTAAACGAATATGAAAAAAAAAAATGTGCGCTGACGAACTGGGGGGAGAAGAATCGGAAAATTCACGGGCGGGGAGAGTGAGGACTCGGAGAATTCACATCGTGAATTTTCCGGGTCCTCCCCACCGTTCGTCAGCGCGCATTTTTTTTTTTTTTTTTTTCATATTCGTTTAGTACACATTATTTTACTCCTATTACACTTTTTTTTTTCATTTTTGTGACTGGGTCCTTAACTTGAGCTTAACTGATTACACTATCTAATGTGCCGTTACCGCTACGTAAAATGGTATAGTATGCTTTGAGATTTGGCTGCTATTTCTTTGTATCATGTAATGCACCTGCATAGATGTTTATTATGTATTATGAAACGATTTACAACTATCTATTATCATGTAATACGATACCATGTCCCTTATCTTTTTATATGTTGTTGTAGGTATGTTCTATGTTGTGGTTTCACCTAATGCGATGCTGTAGTTCACGTTTCTGTGTACTCTAATACACCTGCTGTCGTATGGTGTGTACGTGCTGGTAATGCTGCCTTACCCTAGCTGCCACCTTCGATAAGCTTTGCTGTGACGTAATTACACCTAACAACGTGCTTTTTCTCCAGCAAAACCAATGCACATTTATTTTGCTTGGGTGTGATCATTGAAGAAAGAGCAGCAACCATTATATAAACACACTAGATTACATTATCTTTATCCCAACTATCTTTTCCATTCTCTTGTCCACAGTTAACACCTTCTACAGCAAGAACAACATCGACGACAGCTTATAAAACAAGACCCTCTCCTTGAGTGCTTACCATTTGCAAGCAACCATGGTTGGAACAGTGGCCACTTTAGATGATTTGTGCAAGGAACTACGCGAGGTTTTCGAAAATGATCGTGTTAACATCGAAGAAGTTAAGGCTCTGATGGAGTCTTACAAAAGCAACTCAAAAGAATGGAAGAAATTTGCCAAATTCGATCAACATAGGTAAGAATCCATACATTTTATAAGAGCTGCATATGCTTTAAATTTTATATTTTTCACTTTAAGGAACTGTGGCAAGGTGCTGTTTTTTTGTTTGTTTTTAATTTTTTATATTCTTGGTGTGGATAAATTGAATGCAAAAAATAATTTCCTTGTTACAGATTTCTCTGCTTGTTCTATGAAAACTACGTTTTTATTAACGCATTGCAATTGCAAATAGCATATCTCTCTCCCCCTCTTTCTCTCTCTCTCTTTCTTTCTCTTTCTCTCTCTCTCTCTCTCTCTATCTATCTATTTTAAAGGATAATATTTTGTGTCGTAATAATAACTTTTAATACTCTTCGAAAAAAAATTTTTTTCGTCTTTTACTCACAAGAATTTGGAAGGTGGAGAGGACAGATTTGTCACCGAGCGATTTTTTGTTTTCCTTTTTCATAAAACTGAATAAATAGGCCTTGGTGGGGTCATTACGCCAATAATAATAATAACAGGAATTCATATCAAGAATCTTGCAAACCAAATACAAAAACAAAGTGAATAAACAACAGGATTAAAAGATAAACAAATGAATGAATAGATCGACTTTCCCAGTTTCGCATTTAGATTTTGGAAAGGGAGAGTTTTTGCATCTATCCTTATTTCAAATGGATTAAACTTTCAGCGTGTAGTGTTCCTTCTTTCTTCCTTGTTTTGTTTTCTTCTTGATGGATCTTTATAGTTATATTGTTGTTCTATGTGCGTAGTTTAGTTTTGTTTGTATGATTATTTCATTTTCGTAAAGATTTTTTTCTTTCATATTCGTGTGACAAATGTTTTATTCATCCTGTCACGCGCTGCCGAGCAGAGCTTTGGTTCAGGACACGTTGCTTGATCTTAGACATTTCGTTTCATTTACATCGATAAAATCTCATGACAAAAAACAAAAATCATGAATGTCCCATCTTTCTTAAAATGCTGCGTAAAATTCATTTAAGAAAAAAACAAAAACAATTGTCGAACTGAACACAGGAAAAATAAAATAGGTCTCTTCTTTTGCTCTGTTTTGGAACTTTCTAGAATACGTTTTACGTGCATTCATATATGTTTGTGTGCATGCATGCATGTTTCTATATTTGCATATAGGTTTGGTGATGGAAAATAGAACTCATAACACGAGTATACATATATACATATATATATTATTAATCGCTAGAAGTTACAGAGTGAAAAACGGCCTGGAGTTTCGTGTGTTGAGATTTATCATGTATGTGCGTGCACACGCGCGCTTTATTGTTGGTCCAGGACGGCACTAATCGAACAGGCTTAACGGCCAAAGCCTTCTAGTCATGACTCTTCTGTTATTTTTTTTCAGACAAGACAATGCGTCTAGGACTACATTAAACAGCTTTTTAATTTTTTTCTTTTTTTTTTTTAGATTTTACATTTACATTTCTAAAATGGTTTGAGTGGGGTTTGCTAGTTATTTCCAGCTAGCCAAGCGACTACTTAAAAGCTCTCATATTGTTTCGTGTGTATGTATTCTTTGATATATGCAAGTTTTTGTATGTTACAGTATGTTCCGTTATCTGTTCTCACCTGATAAAAACTTCATCGTTATTTTGCGAATTTTGGGTATGTTAGTCTGGCAGAGTTTACCCTTCAAGTACCTCTCGGGATAGGGAAAGACTTCTTTTTCTACCACCACCACCCCTCCCATCAGCCATAAAATTGCGTTTTTAATGATTGAAATGTGTTAGAATACTATTATGCACAGTACAGGCTGTAGATGGCAGCAGACTGCTTCTCTCATAAAATATAATATGCATGCCACCAACATGTGCGTTCTCAGTTTGCTCCAAGATATCAGATTATGAGCAACCTTCTACGTCTACTGCTTTGGCAACATTGTGGAGACAAGGGGAGAAGCATGGTATAAACCGGTATAGACTTTCCCTCAAAATGTCAGATGAAGAGTCAGTGGTAATTTATTACCAGAAACTTGGACTCATAGCCAAACAAATGTTTTGCCCATCTTGTAAAACTAAGCTGAACAAAATCAACAATGTAAAGCATGCCGTATAAGCAAACTGTGCATGAAACAAGCATTTCATCAGTGGACAGTGACTCTGATAATGACAACACGTTAACAACATCCACAGAAACCATATCGGATTATTTTTCATACTGTTGTGAAGTCTGTCAGTGGTCGGTGGAGACAAAACTGCACAAGGACCAACCCATTGGAGGCCATGGACTTACAGTTGAAATCAACAAATCGAAATTCAGCAAAACAAAGTACAGTTGTGGAAGATTTGTGAAAGGACAGTGGGTGTTTGGAGGCATATGCTGTGAAACCCAGGGAACTTTTCTTGTTGCATTGCCAAATAACAAACAGGATAGGGCCACACTGGAACAATAATTCTCCAACACATCCAACCTGGCACAACGACAAGTGACTGCTGGAAAACATATGACAGTCTTGGAGCTTCTAGTTTCCAGCAACTCACCGTCAACCACAGCTACAACATTGTGAATCCTCTCACCAGAGCTCACACGAACAACATCGAGAATCTATGGTGGCAGATCAAATGCCAAATGAATGAGACATACACACGGCATGCAAACCTCACCAGCCATCTGTGTGAATATATGTGGAGGCATGCGCACAAGGGAGTAGATCTGTTCGAAGCATTCATGCAGAATATTGGTGAACTTTACAAGCCACAGAAATAGATAAGAATATTAATTTTATACTTGTGCAATGTTATTCCACCCTAAAACCTTAACCTTAAACCTAAACCCTAATTACATATTGCAGTTTGCCTAACCTTAAGGTCTAAATTGCTTAACTCTGTGAAATTTACCTAACTTTGGGACTTTAATATACGTAATACAGAAATGAAGTTTTTTTAATAGAAATTCTTAATTTTTATGACTTTCTCATCATGATTATTATAAGAAATGGTAGGATATCAATTTTCCACCATGTTTAATATCTTTCTTTTTTTTTAAATTTTATGGTGGGGTACAAAAGGAAGTCTTTCCATTCCTCGTACGGATGTTGCAGCTAACGAAACTTAAAAAGTTGTAAATATTCTCTAACCTAACAAAATATATTTTAATAACATATTTCACAAGGAAATTGAATTGGTGGGACGTCTGACAAATACCTTGCAATATTCAGTCACGGGAAGCCTGAAAGCTGGCAGAATTGTTGGCACATTGGGCAAAATGCTTAGCAGCATTTTGTTTGTCTT
>NC_142945.1:36562763-36615263 GCF_046866305.1 Octopus bimaculoides | reverse complement strand
ATATTAACCAATACTTTGTGAAAGAAATTTCGTTTAGAGTTGATGATTCCTCAAGCAGAAATAGAATTTATTGTTATCTGAGGAACTAACAATACATCAGTGAAACACCAGAGTAACCTGTTATTGGGTCAGTTTCAATAAACTATAAGATATTATATCCCAATGTCGCATGCAATGTGCAGTGCTTGTATGTGTGTATTGCATATGTGCACAAATATTGAAATTCTACATTTCTACTTGTCTCTGATCTAATTGGTGTTGTTGTTACGTTCCTTGTTGATGTTTTGACTGGTCACTTTAACCTTTCAGCATTTAAACTGGCCATATCCAACCATAATATTCTATTTGTTTTATGTTCAAACTGGCAAAATACAGTCTCTTATACCTATGCTACTATGTCATACTAAAAGTAAACAATCTCATAATTGAAATCTTAAAATTACAAGTTAATGCATGTCTAATTCAAAACAACATAAATAAATAAACTAATCTGAATGCTAGAGGTTAAGGTGATGAGCTGGCAGAATCATTAGCACACCAGGCAAAATGGTTAGTGATATTTTGTCTGTCTTTACATTCTGAGGTCAAATTCTGCCAAGGTCAACTTTACCTTTCGTTCTTTTGGGGTCGATAAAATATGTACCAGTTGAACACTGGAGTTGATGTAATCGACTTACCTCTCCGCCAAAATTACTGACCTTGTGCTGTGCTTTTGAAGATCTGTAAATTAAAAAAAGACCCTTACTGAAAGTTTGGTGACAGGGAGAGCAACCTTTCGTACAATACTGGTTTAAGTAATTCTCCTTCCAACCTGTACAAGCATGGAAAAACAGACATTAAACAAAAGAATGTATGTGTGGCCACACCTGTTTAAACTGACACTGATATAAATCTAAAGCCAGGTGTTGTTGTTGTTGTGATCCTCTGTGAATGTTAAAAGTAATTATGAAATAGTTATTTGAACAACTACAGTTCAAAAAGCTAACTTGCCCTCTTGAACTTGATTATCTTTTTTTTTTTTTTGTAAATGTTAGTAAGTTATTACTTTTGTTAAACTCTATCATTATTAATGTTTTTTTTAGCATATATATTTTATTTATATACCTACTTATTTGATTACAAAAAATTCCTGTATATGGTTTGTTCAACCTACTAGAAATATATATATCATACCCTGCCACCATCTTTAAAGAGAGTGAATGACTTGTAAGATAATGAAGTCTTAGGTACAGTATATCTTCATCATTCTTCATCATCATTATCATTATTTCTACATTTGCTTTTCTTTGCTTATATGGGGCAGGTGGATCCTTTCCAACACACCGTCTCACCATTTGTTGCAGTCCTTTATCATCTCTTTTGTGAAATTCAGTATTCTGAGATTGGCTTTCGCTACCGCTGCCAATATTTTCTTGGTCTTCCTTTTCTACAGTTTCCTTCAACACAATAATAGGGTGGTCACTACTGCAATACCTTTGATTATATATAATAAGTCTGCTTGATCAAAGCTGACCTGGGGCTATACAACAACAATCAAGGATTAAGTAAAAGGAAAGCATTGTATGTAAATATATTTACTGACCTTGTAAAATCTAGTGTTAAGTGTTTCATGTGATGCTTATATAATAATCTTATATCAAAATATACACCTAAGTATATATTTAACCAACTAGAATAAATGATTGTGTTAGCACTCAAATGTTTAGATTTGGGGTTATCTAATATTTTCTTTATTACGGTTGGAGGAGATTCTAGTAACTGACAGCCAATAACACAAGTATTTAAAGTTTGCATTAATTGTATTTATAAACAAATGTCATTGCTTGCATGATGGTTACATTTGTTTACAACTATTATATAATAGTTCATATGAAATCAAGACAAGGAGACAAACACACACACACACACACACACACATACTTAACTACATATATGTATGTGTAGCTGTGAGGTAAGAAGCTTCCTTCTCAACCATATGGTTCTGGGTTCAGACCACTGTGTAGCACATTGAGCAAGTGTCTTCTATTGAAGCCTTGTGAGTGAATTTGGTCAACAGAAACTGAAAGAAGCTCGTTGTATGTGTGTGTGTCTTTGTGCCTGTGTTTGCCTCCCACAACCACTTGACAACTGGTGTTGGTGTGTTTATGTCCCTATAACTTAGCAGTTCAGCAAAAGAAACCAATAGAATAAGTACCAGGCTTGAAAAAAAATAAAACTGGGGTCGATTCATTTGACTAAAAAATTTTCAATGTGGTGCCTCAGCATGGCCAGTCTAATGACTGAAACAAGTAAAAGATAAAAGATATGACAAGCTTCTTTCAGCTAGTTTACATCTACCAGATCCATTCAAATGGCTTTGGTCAGCTTGAGACTCTGGTAGAAGGTACTTGCTGAAGGTGTCATAGTCTGGGACTGAACCTGAGACCATATGGTGCAGGGAACAAACTTCTTACTTCACAGCCCACACCTGTGCCTGTTATAGTCATTTGTAAATGAGCAATAATTCTCCTCCACCTTGGACATGATATTAGTCTTTCATGGGTAATCTTCCCAGAAAATAAAAACAGGATGCCTACCTATTCCTCTCAGTTGGATGAAATGGTGTTATATATATAACCATCTTATTCATCATCATCATCATCATTGTTTAACGTCCACTTTCCATGCTAGCATGGGTTGGACGATTTGACTGAGGACTGGTGAACCAGAAGGCTACACCAGGCTCCAATCTGATTTGGCAGAGTTTCTACAGCTGGATGCCCTTCCTAACGCCAACCACTCCGAGAGTGTAGTGGATGCTTTTACGTGCCATTGGCACGAAGGCCAGTCAGGCGGTACTGGCAACGACCACGCACCTGCACAGGAGCCAGTCCAGTGGCACTGGGAACGATCTCGCTCGAATTTCTTTACAGGTGCCATCACGATTTCGCTTTCGCTTGCCCCAACAGGTCTTCGCAAGCCGAGTTTCGTGTTCAATGAAGGAGACGACAATTGCATGGGTGCCAGTCGTCGAGTTTAGTTCAATTTCCATTTCACTTGCCTCAACAGGTCTTCGCAAGCGGAGTTTAGTGTCCAATGAAGGAAAGGTACGCATAAGTGGGCTGGCTACACCCCTGGCAGAGGCCTTGGATTTAGGTCTCACTTGGCTTGCTGGGTCTTCTCACGCACAACATATTTCCAAAGGTCTCGGTCGGAAGTCATCACCTCAGTGAGGCCCAATGTTTTATGCTAAAACAAATTAGGATAAAACAAGGTTTAAAATCACATCCCATTAACCAAGCAGTTCAAAATACTTTCTACTCGTCTACTTTTACATCAAGAAAAAGAAGGCCCTTTGTCTTAAACCAATTGTCTTAAAGTATATTTTACATGGCATTTTATATTTTTATATTCATTTTGTGAACCCTTATAATTATTTAAAACAACTTCAGATTATTTTGATATTGTTTCCTTAATGATCTTATCTAAATAAGTTTGAAGGAGTTACTGCCTATTTAGATATGTGCTTCAGTTGAACTACATTATAGTATTGACAATCTCTTTTCTTTTGTTTTTTCTTTCTTCCCTTTTCTTGAGACTGATAAAGCTGGTTCTCCAAGATTAGTTGGTATAGGCAGAATGTAGGGTATTAACATTTTGTGAAGTTTTTGTTTTTTTTTCTTTGTCACAGCTTTTTGATTTCGAGCTAATTACTCAACTTTTTTGGGTTTATCTTAGTTACTGGTATTAATTAAAAATATAATTGTTACCAAGAAGAAAAATAGTCTGTTATTTGCTTCAGTCATTTGACTGCGGCCATGCTGGAGCACCAGCTTTAGTTGAACAAATCAACCCCAAAACTTATTCTTTGTAAGCCTAGTACTTATTCTATCAGTCCCTTTTGCTGAACTGCTAAGTTATGGGGATGTAAACACACCAACATCAGTTGTTAAGCAATGCTGGGTGGACAAACACAGACACACACACACACACACACACACACACATACATACATATATATATGACAGGCTTCTTTCAGTTTCCATCTACCAAATCCACTCACAAGGCTTTTATTGGCCCAAGGCTATAATAGAAGACACTTGCTTAACGTGCCACACAGTAGGACTGAACCTGGAACCATGTGGTTGGCAACCAAGCTACTTACCACACAGCCACCCCTATACCTACAGCTACATACCACACAGCCACGCCTATGCCTATAGCTACTTACCACACAGCCACGCCTGTACCCATTTACTATCATATAATAATTTTCCTGAATAGAGCTATTTATTCAAGGTGAAACATTTTCTTTTCAGTTATTTAACTGAATTACCTCTATTAAAATGTTATTGATTATCATAGAAATTAATGTCGATTTTATTGATTTTTTTTAGATGTGATATTTCCTAGCTATGAAGTATTGCTATTTGGTTGAAATGATCTAGTGAGTTAGGTACTAGCCTTTCACTCCGTAACTGCAATGTCATTCGAAAAATAAACGTCATAAAAATCTGGAAGCCATAAAATAACGCATGAGTAATTCAAAATAATGTGAATGAATAATCGTTACATTTGCCAGATTAATCTGAATGCTAAAGTGTTACACCTGCTTTACTTGTCTTTATGTAGGAAAACTCAACCATATCTTTGTTCATCGAGTGGCATAAATGCTAGCATGGAAAGCGGATGTTAAACGATGATGATGATGATGATGATACATAACAGGTGGGTAAGTAGGTGGGTTAGGTCTGTCCAAAAAGAAATAAAGTGAGGTTTTAAAACAGCATGCCAACTATCTGGTGTATGCAGCTGTTCTGTGCTTACAACTGCAGTGCTGTACACTGGTAACCTTGATATTAATAGCCATGTCATGCTGCATCACTCAGTAGTCTGTGTATAGTTTTCATGATCATTTGAATAAGGAAGATTTAGAGAGGCAACATGTTTGTGTGAAATTTCTGTTTCAAATTAAGAACTTCTACAGAGACTTTTATAAAGCTGTGTGCCTGGCTTTGGGGAGTGGAGATTTCTTGAGCAGTATATAGTGTTAGAATCTGTGCCAGCATTTCAAATTGGGAGAAATATCCACGAAAGATGATCCCATATCTGGATGACCTTCCGTGACCATCAATAGCAGCCACGGTGCAAAGGGAATTGGTACCTGGTTTGTAAAGTTCCCAAACAAGGAGGCAATAGTATAAGTTTGTGCCATATGATTTCAAAGGAAAAATTTCAGATGTCTCATATCACAAACTTTGTGCCATTTCTACTGACAGAGGAACCAAAACAAAACTGAGTCATGAGTTGCTGAGTCAGGAGCTGTTTGAGCATTTTAATATTGATGAACATTTTCTGAAAACCTATAAGATGATAAAATGCATCATCTATTCAGCTATGATGGCAACACAAAAATGCTGTTATTGTGTGGGTAAGATCATTGTTCCTGAAACCAAAAGAAAAGAACACTGGACTCATTGAAATGTGAAGATAATATTGATTGTCCTCTTTTAATTGGAAGGGCATCATTTGTCATGATTTGTTCCATATGATCAGATGATCAATAAAATGTTTTACCTGGTTGTTTTGAGGTATGGACAAACAAAAATTAAATACTGCACTGTGACTTTGCATATTCCTCTCTGATGCAACATGCCTTCACAGAGACTTTTTGGCTAAACACAAGACAACTCTCATCCCCCACTTAACCTCTGATTTGGCTCCTGTGGGCTTTTTTCATATTTTCTAACAAATAGTAGAATTACAAAATCCTAGTAAAACCCTTCTCATACTATACATACTGCCAAACACCAGCAACAACCATCAACTAATGGCTGTTGCTAATGTTTGGCAGTGTGTTCCATGTATATGTACCCTACATATGTAAGCACATATGGATCCCAAATTGGTTTGCATGTGCACATAAATGCGTATTCCTGGTGGACAGGATAAGAAGGATGAATCCATGCATAGGTTTTTGTTTCCTTCTATAGAGAGAGTCATGACTGAAAGAGAGGAGGACTACCAACTGAGGGATTAGCAGTTCATATACTGGCACCAGTGTTGCCCTGTATCCATGGTAAAGACATGTAGCTCTCAAAGTACCCAGTTCACCTGACTGTAAGTAGGTAATGCCTGTTGTCATAGCATACTATAAGTAGCAGGATATTCTAAAGTTGATGTGTTTTGTGAAGTTACACTTCTGAGTTGTTCCTCTTCCCAGATTTTGTCCATTTTCGAGAGAAGTTGCTACTAGTTACTTTTGAAGTCTTCTTTGAACAGTAAGATATCAGTTTAGCTGGAAAGAAACAATGCAGTTATTAATAAGAAGCGTTGAAATTAATGCATACAAGATTTCACAGGTCTAACATCACTCATTCATAGCCAGCCTATGAACTTTTCTGCCCACCCTCATATACATGCATAGCTGTATAATTAAGTGGCTTGTGTGTGTGTCTGTATGAATGTGTGCATATATATGCTTTTGTTTGTAGGTGTCAGTCTTCATATAAACAATACAATACTGCCTGAACATGTGAATGAACTGTATACATATGCAATACATATTATAACTGTATAAGACAATAGAATGTACATGGAAATATGTAAGAGGAATTTCTAAGCCACACATCTGCTTCTTATTTCTTCAAATACCCTACTACATTATGCATGCTATTATGTTTTAATTAAAATCAAATTCATAAAGCAAAAATATTTTGTTTACAAATGAAACTCAAAAACATTTTTGTTTACATTTAGTTAGGAGACGGATGTTAAAGCGGTTTGCTTGGTATTATTTATTACAAGGTCAACTTTGATTAAGTAGTGCTATGGTCAAAAACATTCCAGTTGTGACAATCCAGTTGGACTATGTTATCTTATGTTTTATCTTTTACTTGTTTCAGTCTTCTGATTGTGGCCATGCTGGGGCACTGCCTTCAAGGGATTTTTAGTTAAACAAATTAACTTCAGGATTTATTTTTTAAAGCTTTGGTCATAGATTATACACTTTCTCAACTCACGTAATATTTAATTTTTACAGGGAAGATCTAATGTTGATTATTATAGTTTACCAGCCCCTGATGAATGAAACATGGAGTGTGTCTTAACAGAGTTTAAGTGTGAGACCAAGAAGATCAGAACTGAATTAAGATAAATAATCCAGTAATGGATTGAGTCCTGTACTTTTTTGAATGACTTATTCAGAAAAATGCACCTATACCTCAATATATTTTTTAAGTGTTAATCAGGAGTGTCTTGGCAATGCCCATGAATTTTGCTACTCACCTCCACACCTGACTGATGAGAATGATTTGGTTGATGTTCAGCTTGAACACAAGTCAATATCCTTATTTGTAGGAAGAAACATGGGCATGGAGTGAATTTTGCAAGATAAAGCAAAGCTTCAGCAGGACTTATTAGGGTATAAAACTATGTAAATCGACAAATGTGAGACAAAGGGTGATCAGTGTCAAGTGATTGACTTCAATTATTTTAATCCTTTAGCATTTAAACTAGCCATTCTGACCCAAATATTCCACCTATTTTATGGTTGAGCCATCCGGATCAGGCCTGTCACACCTACCCTACAAAGTCATTCTGAAAATAAACAATCACATCATCAAAATCTCAAAGCTATGAGATAATGCATGATTAATTAAAAAAAATTGTGAATGTCTAAGCTTTACATTTGAACAGAGGAATCTGAATGTTAAAGGGTCATAGCTTACTCACTTCTGTAGTCAAGAAATCAAAAAGCTCACCGGGTGTCTTGTATTCCACTGCATGCCTTAATTTGCCTATCTGATGATGATGGTTCCATTTTGATTACATAGATGAGTGGTTAATAGCAGAAAGAGCATTTAGCAAATTATATGCAAATATCGAATTTGCCATCCTCCTTTTACCATCACCACTACTAAATCATGCTGGTATGAAAGAAACAGATTATTTTCAAAATTAAGTAAAACACCTCAGATATTTCACCAGAAACAGGGCTAATGAAAGATTAATAATCAGAACCTCAGTCCAGAATGAAAGCGTCTGGAATGGTTAATTCCAGAATAACTTGGTAGAATTGATAGAGTATCAAAGGAAATATTTGGCAGTATCTAGTTGTAGCCCTTCAAGTTCAAATCACACTGATGTCGATTTTTTTTTTCCTTTTATTTTTACAGGGGTCAATAAAATAAAAATACCTATTTGAGTCAATATAAGGCCTGTACCCTTCAAATTTTTAGATCTAAGTCTAAGTGGGTGGTTATATGCCTTGTATTAATTGCCATCTCTAGAGGGAACCACATATTATTTTATTGGATTTTACGAAATTATTCAAAATTTATTCTTTTCAAAATTAATTAGAAATAAGGTCAGGAAGGAGATAAGTGCCAGTACCTCCTTCCATTCCGAAGATTTGTGCCAATGTCCAAAATTCTCATCATTATCACCATCACCATCAGATACATTGGTCTTTTTTTTCTTTTTTTTTTCATTTCTGAGAATATATGGGTGAACTGTATCTTAATCCTCCATCATTTGTTAACCCTTCAATAAACCCTAGTTTCTGAAAGGTCATACCTGAATTGACCGCTAACAAAGTAGTTACTGTCATTTATTATTATTATTATCTTGACTCTCTCCCTCTCCCCACCCCTTCTCTCTTCTTTCCTCTCTCTCTCTCTTTCTTTCCCTTATCTTTCTCTCTCTCTCCACTTTTTGTTAATCACTTTCAGCAGCAGTAAGTTCTAGTTCCATTTCCTCTGTAAACATTATCTATAAATTAACCCCCTAAACATGTATAAACTAACTATTCCTGCCCTCCTACTTCCCCTCTCTCAACTTCGCTACTCCTTTACATTTTCTTTCCCTTCTATAAATTCAAATATAATTTGATATAAACATTTCAATTAGCCTATATTGAAATATGCCATTGCCACTTGGTTTTCTTTGTGGTGGTGTTTGTATGGCTGTGGCGGTAGTGATGGCCATGGTGTTGTTTTTGTTATTGGTGGTGACGATGGTTGTGGTCATGGTGGTGGTGTTGGTGATGGTTGTTGTTGTTGTTGTTGTTGGTGGTGGTGGTGGTGATGATAGTGGTGACTGTCATTGGGGTGGTTTATGGTGGCAATGATAGTGGTGGTGGCAGTTATAGTAATAGTGATAAAGGTGGTGGTGGCAGTGCTGCAGCTGTTGCTACTACTAGAGATGCTTTTTGCTGTTAGCACTGATAATGTTGGTGATGATGATAATGATGTTGGTTATGTTAGCAAAAAACTGAGGAAGTTGTTGGTGAATTTGCTTTTTGTTGTTTGTAGTAGTGGTGATGCTGCTGATGCAATGGTTATTTTGATGCAGTTGAACTTTTGTTGTTGGTAATGGTGGTGTTAGTGCCACTGAACTCTTGTTGTTTAGAGTGATGGTAATAATGCAGTTGAACTCTTGTTGTTGTGGTGTTGGTGGTAGTGACACAGTTGCTGTTACTGATTGTGATGGTGGCTAGATGTGGTTGTTGTTTAACCCTGCCCCATGTCAAGCCAGGTTGCACAATCCTATGATCAAAAGCATCCCATTTTTTCAGGTCCTTTTCTCAATATTCGTAGGTGATTCGGTTCCTATTTCTAGCAAGTCAGGTAACTGTATAGATCTGTCACGGGTAAACTATGGCCTGTACCACTTTCTGGATGACATGCTTAACAAAAAATTACCTTGACTTATTTTAGCAGTGCACCTCACCTGATGAAGAACCTTGTCTTATGCAGCCCACTTCTTGAAAAAAGGGGGCCCATGCTTGACATAGATTCTACCTCATATTTGCTGGTGGTGAGCAAATATGAGGTAAATAAGTCAGCCCTGATAAAACATATCTTTGTTTAAAGGACGTAGTGGATAATGTATTCTGACTTTCATACTACTTGATACAAAGGTGGGGTGGTCACAACTTTCAGATTGTATCAAGTAGTATGTAAATCAGAATACATTATCCACTATCTCTTTAGTCTTTACTCTTTTACTTGTTTCAGTCATTTTTCTGCAGCCATGCTGGAGCACCGCCTTTAGTCGAGCAAATCGACCCCAAAACTTATTCTTTGGAAGCCTAGTACTTATTCTATCAGTCTCTTTTTGCTGAACCACTAAGTTACGGGGACGTAAACACACCACCATCAGTTGTCAAGCGATGGTGGTGGGACAGACACAGACACACAAACATATATACATATATATACGACAGGCTTCTTTCAGTTTCCGTCTACCAAATCCACTCACAAGGCTTTGGTCGGCCTGAGGCTATAGTAGAAGACACTTGCCCAAGGTGCCACGCAGTGGGAATGAGTCCTTTTGTTTTTAAATATAGTCAGATTTGAAGGAAAATTTAGCTGCTATTTTTAGCAGGTTAAGTAACCATTTACTTGTTTTTGTTTCAATCATTAGACTGCATCCATGCTGGGGCACTGGTTTGAAGAATTTTAGTTGAACTTGTCGACCCTGGTACTTATTACTATTTTGTGAAGCCTGGTACTTATTCTACCAGTCTCTTTTGCTGAACTGTTAAGTTACAGGAACTTCGACACACTAGCACTGGTTGTCATGCTGTGGTGGGGGACAAACACACACACACACACACCATCGTCATCATCATCATTTAACATCTGTTTCCATGCTGGCATGGGTTGGACAGTTTGACTGAAAACTGGCAAGCTGGGGAGCTGCACCGGACTCCAGTTTGATTTGGTGTGGTTTCTACAGCTGGATGCTCTTAATAGGCTTCTTTCTGTTTTCGTCTACCAAATCCACTCACAAGGCTTTGGTCAACCCAGGGCTATGTAGCAGAAGACACTTGCTCAAGGTGTCACACAGTGGGACTGAACCTGGAACCATGTAGTTGGGAAGCAAACTTCTTGCCACGCAGCCACGTGTGTGTTATGTGTGTATGGCATGCATGTGTGTTTGTATTTGTGCTCGTCTCCAGCATTCATTGTTTATGTCCCTGTAACTTAACATCCATTGTTTGTTTGCTTACGTCCTGTAACTTAACAGTTCATCAAAAGATACCGATAGAATAAGTTTCAGGCTTGAAAAAAAATGTACTGGGGTCGACTCATTTGACTCTTCAAAACAGTGTTGGGGCAGGAATTCAGTCTGATGACTGAAACAAATGAAAGATAAAAGATTCATCCATTTTCACCACCCCTTATTCTTAAGTAAGCTGTTGTGGGTACAGTCCTCAGGCACTTCCTACATAGGGTTCTGCCAGAAGCAACCATCATTAAAATCAACTGCTCTACCCCTAAGCATGACCAATTAAGACTATGGATATTATCATACCATCCTGTTTGTTGTCTGCCCTTTAGGTCTTCTGTTAGTTGGCTCAGTTTGCAGAATCTTTTCTTGCACACCTTTCCTCCTATGGAATTCTATCAACATGACCATTTAAATTTATGCATGTTTCTTGTTTTTGCTTTTTATTTTCTTTATTGCATCATTCATTCCAAATTAATTTTTACTCCTCTCTCCCTTTAGTTTATCCTCACATCTCCTCTCTAGATATAAATATTATTGTGGTGATAGAGGTGGTGGAAATCAAAATAACAATGCTTATTTAAACTAAATTAAAAATATTATTATTATTATTATTATTATTATTATTATCATCATCATCGTTATTAAAAACAAAGTGTGTTAAACCTGAGTGTCAATATGTTTTATTGTAAACAATTTATTGTATCAAAAGCATAAAACATTAACTCTCAGACTAATCACTTTGTTCTTTATTTGAAGTGACCTAGCTGTGTTTCCATGAACAGGTAACACCAGGACTGAGAGAGAAAGAAGAGAGAGAATGGTAGGAGTAGACATAGAAAAGGGTGAGAATGAGAGGAGGAGAGAGTGAGAACAAGAGAGACACATGTATTATTTAAAACCTGTTTGTTTTGTCTCTTTTGGTTGTGTATTTTTATTGAAAACCATTGCCATTTTTTAAATTAATTTTCAAAATGTGAAAAAGTTAGTGAACAGCTTTGACATTATAAAGTTGATATTATGAAACTGGTGTTTGGAACATAAATTTTGATGGAGAATTTTAATTTAGATTACTTTAAAGCAGGATTCTTGTATCATAGTCAGAATTGGTCTCGGTTAGGATGATAACAAAAGAGACATATCTACTATTTTCAAATTTTAATCAAATTATATTGCTGTGTAGAATAATGCTTAGTAATTAATTTTTGCATAATAAGGTCAACATGAACATTGTTTTATAAAGTAAATGTCACATGTTTATCTGAGACTATATACCATGTTTCTGGTAGATGGAATCATATGGCTGTTTGGTTACAGTATTGCATTGCCAGCCCATTTGGATCTGAGTTCATATCAGATGCAAATGCTTCAATGCATTTAGGAGGCAGAACACTTGTTTGGACAAATCTGACAACTTGTCTGATAAGGTTGAGATCACCGCTAACCTTGAGAATGATCTTCGAGTGGGGTAGGAAATGGCTTGTAATGTTTTCAATCCATCGAAACCTAAACTTCTCTCAATTAATCACTTCACACATCCTTTCTTGCCTCGGTTTCGATGGATGGTACTGACTTCCCTGAGAGTCGTTCTCTTCATCTCATAGAAGTGACTTTCTGTAATGATTTTACTTGGAGGACTTACATTGAATCTATTGCCAAATCGGCTGCAATGAAGGTAGGCTCACTCCTTCATTTGAGGAGTTATCTCACTCCTGACACTATTCTTTATCCTTATAAGTTCACATTCGCCCCTGCATTGAGTACTGTTGTCACATGAACAGGGGCTCCTGCGGATTGTTTAACATTGTTGGACTGCAGTCAATGCTGTATTTGTAATGTTATTGGTCCTGATCTATCTTCTAAATTGGATTCACTCTCTCATCGTCATTTCAGTACTGATTCTTATTTTTAAAGTCTGGTTATTATTCCATTGGACTCTTTTGCTGAACTGCTATGTTGAAGGGATCTAAACAAACCAACACCAGTTGTCAAGTGGTGGTAGAGGGAAAACACAGTCACAAAGACACACATATAGGAGTGTGTGTGTGTGTGTAATATAAATGAGTAACAGGAGAGGGACAAGTTTCAATCCATTATGGCCATTTCTAACCACTACTTTAATTATTAATGAAAACATTTACATCATTGTAAAGAAACCATTTTCGTCAGATGAATTCATCAATTTCCAAAATAAAGGACATTCAAAATGATTTAATAAAGTTTAAAATCCACAGAACAAAAAAACATTTACAGTCATTCTGCTGCTATTTCAGTTGACATTACTCAATTAAAGGAGTCGTTAGAAATGGCCATAATGGATCGACACCTGTACCTCTACTGTTAAACATATTTTTATTCACCTGTCTTGGAATCTGCCCTTTGTAAATATTATGGACAATACATTTAATATAATGTACACTAGCAGTATAACCTGGCGCTGCTCGGGATTAAGCTAGGATTATTAAATGATTAAATCCTTTATTTCAAACCAAAATAAGTAACATCGACATCAGATTTGAGCGAAATCCGTTGAAATTGGTTTGGCTGAAAATGGTTTGCTGGAAATTTGATTGGGAAATCCCATAAGGAATCAGTTTATTGGTTATTTTCACTTATTGACTCTTTTTTTAAATGTTGCATTAGAGATCTGCATAGGAGAAGGTTGATCTGAAGGTTTGCATTGGGGATCTGGATTGGAGTAACTTAGGAAAGCTTACCAACAACCTTAACCAAAAAATAAGGAGCCTGTCCCTTCTATGTTAACTCTAACCCTAACCCTAAACCCTAACCCTAACTCTGACCCTAAAACCGTAACTCTAACCCTAATCCTAATCCTAACCGTAACACCCTAGTGGAAATTGTGCGGGTGTTAATCTGAAAAATTACCAAACCCTTTTTGTGGTCCGAAAAATGGGTTGGGGGGGGGGGGGGGGGTGACTGACAAATTGTTACATACGTTTTTGTTTCATAGTTGTGAAATATAAACAAAACTCTTTCGCTCCCAAAGTAGTATATGTGCGTATGTGTGAGATGAACGATTTAAAATAAATAAATGATTTAAAATAAATATATTATATAATCTTATTATAGAATATAGTGTCTTTCAAAAACATCTTATATTTGAAACTATATCTCATGTTTAAGAAAATAAATGCATTTTACTCTGTCTTCCTTCGCTACATTTTCTTTCGTAATACGCTTTGTCTCCCTCTTCCACTTGTTCGTTCCTTTTTTTTTTTTTTTGTTAGACGCTGTCTTGGTGAGAGAAATTTTTTTTTCCTTATCCGCTTTGTCTCCCTCTTCCACTTTTTCATTTTTTTTTTTTAGACGCTTGGCAAACACTCTGTTTCTCCCCTTGTCACAAACACACTATTTCTTTCTTTCTCTCTTTTTTCTTTCTCTCTCTCTTTCTTTCTTTCTCTCTCTTTCTTTCTTTCTCCCTCTCTTTCTTTCTTTCTCTCTCTCTCTCTTGCTCTCTCTCCTTCACGCGCGTACGCACAGATTTGACTTCGCCATGTCAACAAACTTCAAAATTGGTAAAAGTTTATCGATTTTTACAGCTATACGCGGGTGCCTCTGTGAGAAAAAGTTGACAAAAACACAGCTAGGGTCATGAACAATGTCCTCCTAAAATTGGAGCGACATGCGTGCTAATTTGTGGACGTGCATAACCCACATCACGTACACACACACACAAACATCTTGTGTTTTATAGATATTGATGTTTGAATAGCTCAAGAGTGGATTTCTTCACTCAGCTGCTTCTAATTGTATACACACACTGCAAGAATACCATTCCTACAGGTACCTCTGTACTAAGTTTGATATTTACATAATATTGTTGTGTGTGTATATTATTCTGACCTAACAAGGTGCCTAAATTTAAGTATCTAATTCAACTGAATCTTACTTATATATATATGCATTTACATATGTGTGAGTGTGTGTGTCTGTGTGTATATATTTGTGTGTGTGTATACATGTGTATATACCAGGTAGAAGCACCACTGATCCTATATTCCTGATTTGACAACTACAGGAGAAATACCTAACTAAAGATAAACCCCTATACTTAACATTTGTGGACTTGAAGAAAGCCTTTGACAGGGACCTCCGATCCCATATCTGGTGTGCCATGTGGAAACTGGAGATAGACGAATTGTTAATAAGGGCTGTACAGGCCCTATACAGAGAGGCCATTAGTAAGGTTAGGATCGGCAATGAGTATAGTGAAGAATTTCGGGTAGAAGAAGGGGTCCACCAAGGATCAGCCCTAAGTCCCCTTTTATTCATCATAGTCCTCCAGGCAATAACAGAGGAATTCAAGACGAGTTGCCCCTGGGAACTCCTCTATGCTGATGACCAGGCCCTCATAGCAGAATCACTACCAGAACTAGGGAAGAAATTTCGGGTGTGGAAGCGAAGCTTAGAATCAATGTAGCAAAGACCAAAGTTCTAGTAAGTAGGAAGGCAAACTCATCACACACCCCTGCTCGATCTGTAGAAAAGGTGGAGGTAGAAACTCCATAAAATGTACCCAGTGTAAGCTATGGACACATAAGAGGTGCAGCGACATCAAAGGAAGATTAGATGGGAAGATAGCTTTCATGTGCAGCATGTCATCTTTCACCATTAGAAATTCAGTGTATCAATGGTTGGCCCATCGGGAACCTATGACTTGACTGACACAGTTCTTCACAGAATACAAGAATATAAGATATTGAGATAAATTGAAACTAACAACCAGAAGCTGAAATAATGAATCTGATAATGACAGTAACAACAACACTACCAACAGTAAATCATCTAAGATTACTCCATATGTCTGCCAGCACAGAACAGCTGTTTATTAGAGTACAACAGTACAGAGTTCTTTATCTTGAACTTTGGATCACAATATTGTCACTATCACACTCATTACAGACTCACTTGTAAATCACCTCTTTAATCTTTTTGTAATTCAAGATGCACAAAACCTATGCTCCACATAGTGTTAGTAATCGGTGATGTCATACAGATACAGAGTTCAGCACCTCTTGAAATTTCATCTATCAGTGTCATCATAGCCCAGGTCATTACCATTTCTGATCAAATTAAAATCTACTGCATAGAGGGAGTCAATCAAAAGGTGGTGTTGGTCGTAGGTTCCTAATGAGCCAGTTTCTGACGCACTGTTTTCCTAATGGTGAGAGTGACCAGGGATTGTCAGTATTACTCGGGTGGAATAAACACTACAAAGTATTATTTTGTTTGATGCACCTGTTTATCAGCAATATTTTCGCTGATCTTCATGTCTTGCATCAATCACACACACACACACACACACACACACACACACACACACACACACACTTATGTATATACCATCCAGTGGACTCCTGCAGTTTTTATCCCAAATTTCACTCAGAAGCCTGAGATTAAATAATGGATACTGATGTCCAACCCATGACAGCATGGAGGGCAAATGTTAAATGATGATGAGGTTATGGAAGAAGATACTTGTTGAAGGTGAAATTGAATCCAGAATCATATGACTGTAAACCAAACTTCTTAACCACACAGCTATGCCTGTTCATTTAGTTAAATCAATTATTGCAGCTGCCTTCTTATTAATCCTTACAAGATCAACTCTATGTGACCAATCACCTGCATTAAAGTGATCATATTTAAATTATTGTCTCAGTGAAAATTACATTTTAATATGAATAATAATGAGATTTTAATTGGTCAACATTACTATCAACAACAACAACAACAACAATGTCTACAACCAGTATGTTACTGTAAAGCCTTGATTATATTGAAAATTTATTGAAACATGTGTGCAGTCTACTCATTAATTAGAAATATAATCAGAGAAGTATTAGTTACCCGTTCATATGAGGTATCCTCCTTAGAAGACATAAATCATTCTACAATTAAGCATTAACCCAGCCAATGAAGTTAACATTATTAAAATGGTACGTCTATATATATTAGACACCCTTGGTGTGTATAAATTATTTACAAGTGTCAGAGATTTTGTTTTAATTAGGTTGGCCAAAATGTCCATTGTTTTTTTATTGTTTTTCTTTTTAACAAAAATTCACAGACCGATTTATTCAGTCAATGATATACTCACCATTTTGTTCAGTATCTTTTGCTATCTTGTGGGCAGATTCATTATTTCCAGCTGAAAGAGTGTCCTGTCTTTACTGGTGAAAAGCTCTTCCAGATGAATTTTTTCTTCATTTTCAAAGTTCAAGGTCTGTCCATTCAATGAATTTTGAAGAGACCAAAACAAGTGGAAATCTGAAGGTGCAAGGTTGGACAAATATGGAAAGTATGGCAAGACTTCCCAGCCAAGCCCGAGTAACTCTTGCTGTGTCTGCAAATGGTGTGCAGTCTGGAATTGTCGTGATGAAAGACAATGCTCTTATGATTAGCAAATACTGGATGCTTCTAGTGGATTGTTGTGTTTAATTTATCCAGCTGGTCACAGTACATGTTCAAATTGACAGTCCTGTCCATGGGTAGAAACACAACATTCTTCTGTCCCACCAGATTGAAAGCATAACCTATTTCAAATGAAATCTTGTTTTGAATGTTGTTTGTGGTGGTTCGCTGTGCTTCCCCTATGATTGTTTGCACTTCATATTGTTATAGATGATCTATTTTTCGTCTCCTGTCCCCATTCTCTTCAAAAGAAGGATCATTTTCTTCATGTTTCTGCAACAAATTGCAGATGAAAATCTTTTGGATGAGGTTAGCTGCATTCAATTAGTGTGGGACCAAACATCAAGCCTGCTGATGTAACTAAGTAGAGGCAAATGATTTTCAACACTTGGTTTGGATATCTGGAGAACATCTGTGATTGTCCTGGTCAGATCATTTTCTTCATGTTTCTGCAACAAATTGCAGATGAAAATCTTTTGGATGAGGTTAGCTGCATTCAATTAGTGTGGGACCAAACATCAAGCCTGCTGATGTAACTAAGTAGAGGCAAATGATTTTCAACACTTGGTTTGGATATCTGGAGAACATCTGTGATTGTCCTGGTCAGATAGTGTGGCTTGGTATCGACTAAATCTTTCATTTTGCACTGTTAATCTTGGTTGGCTGACCAGAGCAAGGTGTATCTTGAACCAAGAAATTTCCTGATAAAAATCTTGGAAACCACTTTTGGCAGACATATTCTACAACTGCATCCTCTTTGTATACAGTGCATGTCTTCCTGCAGTTTTCTGCCACTTGGCTTACCTTTTTTGAAATACAAAACCATGAGTTGTTGATAATGTTTGTTTTGGTTCTCCATTTCCTGGGTGATCCCTAGCACACAAAATACAACCTGTCTTCTCACAAGTTCATATCAAACTACACTGGAGTATCAAGTATCTAACAAGTGCATATTCACAAGGGACACACTGAAGTTAGCAACTTAGTAAAGTGCTTGAAGTTTAGTGTTACCAAAAACCAAAAGGACTTTTGGCCAACCCTATGTATATCTTTTAATAGTCAGAGATTTTAACGTTACCATAACTTACAGTCCAAGTTGCTGCATCTGTAATTTGTTACATGTATTTGTCAGTATTGTGGTTTGGGTTTGATTGCCAGTCCAGTGATGCATTGTGTTCTTGAGCAAAATACTTCATTTCATGTTGCTCCAGCCAACTCATCTGTAAAATTGGTAATCCTGTGATAGACTGGCATCCCATTCAAGGGCAGCATTGTGCTGCCCACCTAAACAACAGGATGGTATCATTTGAAAGCAACAACAATGCAAGGAAGTGCGTTGTGACCAGCAGTGTTAACAACATCCAGTAAGTTGGCTGATATAGTGATACAGCTTTTTTTCTTTTCTTTACAGATATACTAGAAATCTTGTAGATGAAGGAAATGGCAAATATAACCTGATGATCCTCTGCTGGAATGAAAGTCAAGGGAGCAGCATCCATTCCCATTCAGAATCTCATTGCTTCCTGAAAGTTTTGTCAGGAATTGTTAAAGAAGAGCTATTTGAATGGCCCTCAGACTCCAGAGAGGAATCAAAAATGAGCAAAAGTCATGAGGCAATATTTGAAGAAAACTCTGTTACTTACATCAATGGTAAAGTATTCTTTTCTTTTGTTAATCCTGACTATTTTTTGTTTATATTAGAAGTTAGCACAGTTGAGAGTCCCTTACCTGAAATTCCTGATTTGCAAATTTTGAAGTATCTTTATATTTGCATCTATAAAATGGAATGGCTTTGGGATGGAGCCTGTGTCTAAACACAATATCCATTTACATTTCTGTAAAGTTTTTGGAGTTAGGAAGAGCATCCAGCTGTAAAAACTGTCAAGACAGATAGAAGAGCATGGCACATTCCTAAGGCTTGCCAGCTCTTGTCAAACTGTCCAGCCCATTACAGCATGGAAGACAGACATTAAATGACAGGTAACAACTATGATGACTTTTTCTTAATATAGCTTTGCTTATACACATACTCTGAATGTAGTTTTATATGATTTTTCAATAATCTTTTATGCATAATACCAACAGCAAGGTAAGATATTAGTCTTCATCTACGTTTTGATTAAAAGTTAGCAGTATGCATATGTCATTCATGTTTTATTTTTTACCAAACACGTGTTATGTTTTATGTAAGGTATTAAAACAAAGTTTTTAACATGGTTACTGATAAATTAAATGGAAACTGAAAAAGTCATCATTGTATTTTGAAAGTAATGTACAAGTAATCCTGTTAGTCAAGTTACACTCATACATGGAGCTGAAATTCAGATCTCACATAAAGAGATAATATACTTACTGTAAAAGGTTACAGTAAGCACAGGCATGGCGTGTGTGATTGAGAAACTTGCTTCCTAACTATTTAGTCTCAGGTTCAATCTCATCTCACTGTGTACTAACTACATTGGGCAAGTGTCTTCTGCTACAGACCTGGCCAACAAAAGCCTTATGTGTGGATTTTAGTAGATGGAAACTGGAAGAAGCCCATCGTATATATATGTGTGTGTTTATCTTAACATCATGTGGTGGTTATAAATGAGTAGCATCATCATATATGCTATGTTGTTTGTTGCCAGTCTTCTGTCCAGCCATTGGGGAAATATTACGTTGCTGGGAAACAAACAAAAGTTGGTGACAGGAAGAGCATCCTGTCGTAGAAAGTCTGCCTCAACAAACTCCATTAGAATCTTCAAGTCCATACAAGCATGGCAAATTGGACACAAAATGGTGGGAGAGGGGTTGGGGGAACAGCAGTGGCATTAAGAAAATCTCTGAATAACAATATAAAAACAAAACAAAACAAACGACCTACTGTTTAACCAAGTTAAATAAATAATCAATTAATTAGTTGGATAGTTAACCAATTGACTAATAATAAAGGAGTGGAATTGAACAAGTATTTGTGTTAGTAATATTGGCATAATGACTCTCTTTAGACCCATGAAAATTTGTTTTAATGCAATGAATTCACATTAAGAATCTTGCAAACCAGAAACAAATATGAAGCAAAATATTAATGATAATACTGATCATCATCATTTAACATCTTCTTTCCATGCTAGCATGGGTTGGACGATTTGACTGAGGACTGGTGAACCAGATAGTTGCACCAGGCTCCAATCTCATCTGGCAGAGTTTCTACACCTGGATGCCCTTCCTAATGCCAACCACTCTGAGAGTGTAGTGGGTGCTTTTACGTGCCACCGGCATGAAGGCCAGTCAAGCGGTACTGGCAACGGCCACGCTCAAAATGGTGTATTTTACGTGCCACCTGCACAGGAGCCAGTCCAGCGGCACTGGCAACGATCTCGCTCGAATGACTTCTCACATGCCAGGAACGCGATGCTGCGGCACAAGTGCCAGGAAGGCGATGCTGGTAACGGTCACGCTCGAACGGTGGTGCCGTCATGATTTCAATGAGTTTTATCAGGCACTATGATCTAAAAAAGTAGTGATGCGATATCTGGAAAATTCAGCTATCCATGTTTCATTCCCAGTGGTACTGAATTGGAAAGAGAGTTTACCGTATTATATTTGCACATAATATTCTTATTTAATCCATTAACATTCTGATTGCTCTGTCAAATGCAGTGTTTATTCATTCATATTGTTTTAAATTATCCCTTTAACGTTTAAACCAGTTATATCTGGCCCAAATATTTTCTCTGTTTTGTGCTCAAACCAGCTAGATCAGACCCCTCACATCTGGTTGACAATGTCATTCTAAAAATAAACAATCACATTATTGAACTCTCAAAGCTATGCAATACACACACGATTAATTCAAAACATTGTGAATAAATAAGTATTATGTTTGATAGGATTATCTGAATGCTAATGGGTTAATCCTGCATTGTCTCGTAGCTTTGAAATATTGATGATGTAATTGTTTATTTTTAGTATGACATCAAGGGTAGGGTGTGATAGGCTGGACCTGGCAAGTTTGAACATAAAGCAGAATATTTGGGCCAGATACAACCAGGTTAAATGCTAAAGGGTGAAACCAATTTTATATGAAAATCACCAGTAGAGTAGTATGAAGGTCATAATCAGAGCTTGACAAGATATAGATGACAAAGATCAACTGACTGATTGACTTGCTTGGAAATTTGCTGGATCTGTAACACAATATAAGAGAACCCATGAACACTCTATTGAAGATTTTCCATTGACCAAACAAAGATTGACAATTAAATTAGCCCAGTATTAATTTTCAAATCTATGCAAAAGAATTGTTGAAAGTATATAGATATATAGATAGAACTCCTGGTTAGATTAAACCTGAATGAGCACACCATTGATTAAATGCATTCCAGCTGTCACT
Source organism: Octopus bimaculoides (assembly GCF_046866305.1). Classification (NCBI taxonomy): domain Eukaryota; kingdom Metazoa; phylum Mollusca; class Cephalopoda; order Octopoda; family Octopodidae; genus Octopus; species Octopus bimaculoides. The sequence goes on along the minus strand of NC_142945.1, from coordinate 36,593,455 downwards.
ATTCTGGGTTTGTTTTTTTTAATAACATTTTGGTCTTTTTTTTTTTCTGTTTTGGCAATACATGTAGGACTGTTATCCAATATGCCTCTTTAAACCTGAGTTGATAAATCTTTTGCCTTTGATTCATGACCAAGACAATCGTCATCATCATCATTGTCACAATCATCATCATCATTTAATGTCCATGTTCCATGCTGGCATGAATGGGATGGTTTGACAGGATACAATGTGTCCTAGGACCACATCGAGCTCCTGTGTTTGCTTTGGCATGATTTTTTATGGCTGGATGTCCTTAATGCCAACCACTGTACAGCATAGCCTGGGTGCTTTTTTTTGTGCCACCTGTGCTATTGAGGTTGCTATGTGGTTTGTAGGAGCCTTGGGGTAGATGAATGAGGTGTCATCTTCATGCTAGGAGATGACAGGGATAGAGCAGATTCCTACCAAGGGATCTGCATGGCTACTCACATCTGGTGAGGTAAAGAGGCAGCAGTAGAGATTGAGAAAATGTTCGGTAGGAGCTGCAAGGCATAAGTGATGATAAGGAGCCCCGGTGGCCTCTTAAGGCACAAGCTGAGTAGAAGTGGGTGGTTTTGAAGATTATATGGGAAAGTGAATGAGGGGTAGAAAAGGCAGACTACCAAAATAGATGGGGTTGAAAAGTGGATGAGACAAGAACCATGAGCTGAGAAGAATATAGCGATACAGAAAAATGGGGTTGGGGTAAGCAGCAGGAGTAGAAAGATGATACAGTTGGAGACAAAAGAGTGGGAAGAGGTAGGTCTAGTGCATGAGTGGTGGGAGCCATTGGAATGAGTTGAGAATCAATATGAAGAATTCAAAAGTTACTGCAGCCATTATGTTGTAATTCTGAGCTGAGTATTTTCTGGGGAGGAAAGACTGGATTTAGTGGTTAGGGAGGGCCCTGAAAAGATGGGTAGCAAGTAAAGAAGCTAAGTCAGTAGAGAGTGCTCATGGAAAGGTAGCACAAGACCAGCCAACCAGCTTCAAAGAGCTGAGACTTGTGTAGTAGTGACAGAAAAGACTGGGAGAAAGGAGATGGCAAGTCTGTTGGACAAAGGCTGAAGTGAATTGGTGTGTGATTTTGTCTTCACCTCCATCCTACTCTTAACCCCAACCTGCCTAATGTCAAATACTGCTGCTGTTTCTGCTGCTGATGACCATACTCTAAAGACCTATATTATTTAGTACTCTTCCTGTACATATGCATTAACACAGATAATAGTAAAAGTGCATTAGGTTGATGAAAAGCTGCAAGGACATTCAACAGAAGCCTGAAACACAAAACAACCAATGACATTCACTAAAAGGTGGCTGTGGGAGAAGCTATTTTGAACTTATTTCCATCAGTTTTCCCTTTCTTCCCTTCCATCCTTGCACTTTCTCTTTCTCTCTCTATCCTTTCTGTCTCCCTATTTCACTGTCCTCTCTCTTTTATTATCTACAACACATCTAACCACTTTTCATTTACCCATCACCAACCAGTTGTTGAAATTTCAAAAGTGTATTACCATAACTGCATTGCACTACAGGCTATTAGGAAACACCACTACCCTCCACATTGCAACTACTCTCTCTCTCCCTCTCTCTCTTTCTTACACTTTCTTCCTTAGTCTTTCATTAGCACCACCCCACTCCTTTAATTGAAACCATTTATTCTATACTGCCTTTGAGAACGTTAAAGTTCCTGGATGAAAACTGTTCAAAGTGTTGATTCAATGAGACAGGAAAACTAAAAGTTGGCATCTGTATATATGTATATACATACATAGACACACATACACTTACACACACACGTCTAAAACTCTCTCACATACATATACATATGTGTATGTACATGTGTGTGTATATATATATATATATATATATATATATATATACACACAGATATTTATATTTGTATTATACATATAAATAGTATGCTCATGAGAAATTAAGTCCAGATACATTTTTTGGGACTTAATATGTTTATGTGTGTGTGTGTGTGTGATAATTGCTCAAAGGTGAACAGTAATTAAAGCCAGGCATATACAAGTTAATGATACCTATAAAATTTGATATGATAATAGTTTAACCTTTTCTTGTCGGTGCATGAACTCTGTCAAAATTTGGCCTGTTAATTCAATGATTTAAAGTCTGTTGCTCTACAGCAGCTAACGTGAAAGCAGAAGGCATACTGAATTTAACAGGACACAAACATCATAAAGATCACTTAACAGCAAGTGTGTCACTGCTGTTAGATGGGTTAGGGATCTTCTAATTTAATGACTGAAAGGTGGACAAGTCAGATTTGGTTATCAAAGCTAATAGCAAATTTCCCACAGATTGCACCCTACTACATGGAAAACAGGATACATTGCAGTCCTTGCTATGCAATACCTGGGAGAAAGATAGAATGGTATCATGTTCTGAATGGGATGCATTTGATTGTGAACCTGCTTTATCAAGCTTGATCTGGAGCTCACTCACTATTATTGTTAGTAGTTACAAAATGAACAGATAGAGCATCTATCTATCTTGTCTGTCTTCCATGCTGGCATGAGCTGGACAGTTTGACAGGAGCTGGCCAGCACCAGACTTCTGTGTCTGTTTTGGCAGGATTTTTATGGTTGGATGCCCTTCCTAACACCAACCACCCAGCAGAGTATGTATTATATTAGGTCATATTATATTATATATTATATTATATAATTGAAACAGGTGTAAGGGATGATGATTAATTTGCTGTTAATAACAAACAATTAACTTCCTAATTTCCATTTTCTTTTTCTTCTTTTATATATATATACATATGTATATATATATATATATATATATATATATATATATATATATATATATATATATATATATATATATATATATATATATATCATCATCATCATCATCGTTTAACGTCCAATTTCCATGCTAGCATGGCTTGGACCTTTTGACTGAGGACTGGCAAACCAGAAGGCTGAACCAGGCTCCAATCTGCAGAGTTTCTACAGCTGGATGCCCTTCCTAAGGCCAACCACGCCAAGAGTGTAGTGGGTGCTTTTACATGCCACCGGCACGAGGGCCAGTCACACGGTACTGGCAACGGCCACGCTCAAAATGGTGTTTTTTACATGCCACCTGCACAGGAGCCAGTTCAGCGGCACTGGCAACAACCTCGCTCGAATGATTTTCTAATGTGCCACCGGCACAAGTGCCAGTAAGGCGACGCTGGTAACGATCACACTCAAATGGTGCTATTTACGTGCCACTAGCACGGAAACCAGACAGCTGCTCTGGCAATGATCACGCTCGGACAGTGCTGTTAGTTAGTGCTCCACTGGCACAGGTGCCGGTCATCAAATATGGTTCGATTTCACTTTGAATTCACTTGCCTCAACAGGTCTCCACAAGCAGAGTTTAGTGTCCAATGAAGTAAAGATAAGAATAAATGAGCTGGCTACACTTCTGGCAGAGGCCACAGATTATGCTCTCACTTGGCTTGCCGGGTCTTCTCATGTACTACATATTTCCAAAGGTCCCGGTCACTAATCATTGCTTCGGTGAGGCCTAAAGTTCGAAGGTCATGCTTCACCACCAGGTCTTCCTGGGTCTGTATATATATATATATATATATATATATATATATAGAGAGAGAGAGAGAGAGAGAGAGAGAGAGAGATAAATACATACATACATACACACATACACACACACACACACACACACACACACACACACACACATACATTACATGTGTGTGTGTAGTGAGAGAAAGACTGACAGATATATGATTTCATACACTTTTCCTATCTGCTTTGATATCACCTCCAACCAAATACACATACACCCACACTACTGCACGAATGAGATCAACCTTCACCTTGCTTGTCATCTGTTACATAGAAACATGATCCACATGTGAAAACCTCACTTGAATTGCATAATCATGGTTGGCATTCTTTTACACATTTTCAGCATGATATAACCTGTTAATTATCAATTACTTTCATTAAAATTAAAGGTGAAATTAATTACAGTCTGAAAGAAATTCATAGAATATTTTTTGTTTGCTTTTTTCCTTCATTGAATGCTTGTAGTTTAGGAATTGAGAGAATATTCTTAGTATTTATGAGGAATTCTGCCTCGTGAAAATGTCATAGAATAGCCAATCACCCATGAATAATGTTTGAGATGTAGATACCTTTTCAGGTTGTTAATTCTTCACATATACATGAAACATATTTCACTCATTTTATTTCTTCTATAACTGAATATCTTTTCTTGCTCCTGCACATATTTCACCTCTATATAATACTGCACTTGCTATCCACCCCTAATAGTTCAAAGATAGACAAGACTGTCAGCAAATTTCCTATTCTCCCCTGCCTTGTTCTGTAATTGATAGTTCTTCATTGATAGGCTTTTATTCTTTTCTTATTTTCTAGACTCTATTGGACTTCACCGGATGGAAAATCATAGCCACAGTGACAAAGCTATCACCTTACACCTGTACTCACCACCATTTCGTAGCTGTAAAACATTTGATGAAAGAACTGGACACGTGAGCATTGCTCCAATGACATTTTGGACTAAATATGGAAAGAAAGTTCTGGTAAGAAACGGTTGTTTTCTTGTCACAGTATTATAATTATCTTATAAATTCTGTTAAAACAGTGAGGTATGAATGTAACTGAGTCCATAACAATAAGGCAAGTGACCTTATGGCTAAAGGGATGGGCTCTTAATGCACCTAATCATGAGGTTGTAGATTCAGTTCCTGGATTTAAGTTGTCCTTAAACAAGGCCCTTCATTTCATATTGCTCTAGTTCACTCAGTTGAAATGAATAGCAGCTAAGTGCCGGTGCAGCTTCTCTTTCTCCCCAGCTGTTACATCCTAGCTGTCACACTGGATCACGAATAGGCTGAAAGAATATCTATGTCTGTTCACAACTACATAGGGAAGTATGATAATTAGTGCAAGTATGTTACATGCTGCCAAGTCAATAATACTCATTTGCAAATGACATCTACATTGTTTTCCTTATTATATTCAGTGCTGTTTTAAAAATGCTGTAATGAATATTTTTTTCTTCTCTTTATGAAGTGCAAAGTATATTGCATACTATTAGTATTGTCCACCTTACAATGCAGATTGAAAGCATGGACAATGTACTGCAAGCAGCCAAATAATCCTGCATGTATTCATGATGAGATACATAAAACAGATCATGTGCACAACATACGGAGACAAGGTTTGGAACACCTTATCTCTACATGATCTGTTTCATGGGAAAAGTCAAGCTTCTTAACCCTTTTGATACCAAGCCACTCGAAACCACCCCTAATTCTATGAGACAAACTTCTTGTTTTTAAATCAAAACCTTCCAACAAAATTCACATTCATTTTTGTTTCAAATACCAGTTTGAAAATGTTGAAGTTATTTTACTAAATTCTCGATTACTTTCAAAATGAATTAAAGCAAAAGCACTACAGTCCAACAGAAATATGGTGTTTGGAGTGATCACTAGTGATGGTGATGTTATGCTTCCATTTGTCTTCCCACACATCCTCAGACTCAACACAAGTGCCTAGAGGAGGTAGTGCTGCCCTGGTTCAAGAGGGTGGCTGCTGGAAGACCCTATGTCTGGCAACAGGGCTCTGCACCATGCCACATAAGCAGGAGAACCCAGTCATGGCTGTCAGACAATTTCTGTGACCACATCACCCATAACAACTGGCCACCTAACTTGCCAGACTGTAACGCCCTTGATTATTATGTGTGGGGCGCAGTTGAGCAAGAAACCAACAAAACTCCTTGTGACACCAAAGATGAACTGAAAGTAAAGATTATGGCAGAGTTCACCAACTTAAACAAGGAGACTGTCCAGAAGACTTGCAGGAGATTCTGAAGTCATCTGGAGGCAGTGGTTGAAGTCAATAGTGATTTTATTGAATAAATTTTCCCTTTAGTATTCCAAGATATATATATTTTTTTTTTATAATTTTGGTAAATATCTGTTAAAATAAAACATCACTGTTATTTTCATGTTTGCGTAATTTAGACAACAGTTTATTCACTGCACACTATATATAGATTCACACACACACACACACATATATTTATATATATATATACACATGCATGCATATACCTGGGTATTTCATGAAATTAACAATATATTATAGCATTTTGGCACATATTACAAAATATTTGATCATTAAAATAGGATTACTATATTTTCATTTCAAAAATTCAGGAGGCTCTTGTTTTATTTAAAAGGTTGGCTTTGCCATTTTCGGCAGGATATACTTGGTGTTTCTGCTGCCCTCTTCTTAGCACCAAAATGCTGGCAACATTTGTTCGTTTTGCCAAATTTGATTTGTGGATTGCTACTATAGTCCTTTTGTGGGGTCATAAGAAAAAGTAACCATCAACTAGTTTGGGTAGTTGAACAGTGTTCTTGATCAATATTTCATCTAATTTGATACTGTTCCTCAATTTGTTGTTCTCATGTAGCAATAGTCCTTTGCCTTTTGCCATCCAAATAATGCTGTCTGTCCACTACTAATTCCTGTGTTTGTGTGACCAAAGCTGTTAGCATCTTGTTAGTAGTTAGACCTGTCAAGCTATTTCGCTTTCTTCATATTGCTGTGCTTTCTTTCTCTTGGCCTCTAAATATGATCTTCCATATAAGGATCTGGAATGTTTCCAAGAAATTTGAAGTGAAATTACACTCCAAAATCCCTTCAAAATAGAAACAACTTCAAATATACTGGAAATGCACTTATTAATGTCGTTGCAACAGACTGTTTATCTGAATGTGTATGATATATCATTATATATATATATATATATATATATATATATATATATATATATATATATATTTTATTATATGTATTTATTTTCTCTTAGTTAATAATTAACTCGGACAAAATAAATTAGTTAATAGATACCAGGGTAGCAAAGATCACAAAATGACTGTGGTGTAACTCCTGTTTATGAGGTAGAAACTTGTTATTTTGGGTACTTGAGTAAATATATAAATTTAGTAAATGGAGTAAAATGCATATGTTAACTGAGTACTTTTATTTCCAACATATGTTTCGAAGATTACAAATTATACCTTCCATAGGAATAGGTGATGTTGATAAGAATGTAATCTTCTCTTCAGGGAAATGCATGGGAACCAGCTTAACCATAAGACATTTTAACCGAATATTCTTATCAACATCACCTATTCCTATGGAAGATATAATTTGTAATCTTTGAAACATATGTTGGAAATAAAAGTATTCAGTTAACATATGCGTTTTACTCCATTTACTAAATTTATATATATATAAATATATTTGATTAATAAATTCAAAAAAGGATAAAAATCTTTTACAAGAATTTTATCAGGAAGCCAGTGTGTAAAAAAATTAATTAGGGAAATTTCTATTCCCAAGAATATAATTATTCGTTTATATCTATATAAGGGGCATTACTACAGAATAATGCCACACACTGGACTTCGCAAAATAGACACATTTAGTACTGAATGCGAGGAAAACAACTAATAGAAGAAGACCAACTTTCTTTTAAATAACTCAGCTATGTATCGACCGATTTCACGATTACTAGAATGAATCTAGATTTTGCTCATCAGCATACTATTGTTCAAAAAAAAATATATAAATAAACAGAATTCTCACCTCACCAAAAGCGAACACTCTACGTATCCGACAAAGCAAAAGGAATGAAGTTTATCTGTATATATCTTCATCAAAGAAGCGGGAATACTTCTGGGTTGTTTTTGGTACACATGTGGAGACAGGAATAAAAATTCAGCGTTGAATATATTCCGTGTATATATTTGATTAATAAATTCAAAAAAGGATATTCTAGTAATCGCGAAATCGGTCGATACATAGTTGAGTTATTTAAAAGAAAGTTGGTCTTTTTCTGTTGGTTGTTTTCCTCGCATTCGGTACTAAATGTGTCTATTTTGGGAAGTCCAATGTGTGGCATTATTCTGTAGTAATGCCCCTTATATAAATATAAACGAATATATATATATATATATATCATTAATTAAATATATTCTGTGAGAATATTATACACTTAATTTATAATGAGTGCTCTTTGTATGAAGTGTCAAAAATACTAATACTATAAAGTATTTAGGCATTTAACACGAGCGATTCTATATTCTGTATTTTAAAATAATAGCATGAAATTTAATATCAAAAAAATTCCTCATGAAAATATATGTGTCTAAAATAGTATTGTATTAAAAATATATGTAAATATATGAAACATGACAGTATAAAAGCTTGTTAATTAATGCATCTTATGATCGTTTCAAGAAAGTATTGTCATTGTAATGGAATCCATTGTTGATACACATTGATGTATAATACTTCCACTCATCAGAGATGGAGAAGATAAAGTTTTTATATATCGAATGTTATTTTAAAAATCAGAAAAATATATGAAAAAGTATTTACGAAGAATAAATTAAAATTTACTGGTTTTGATTAAGATATATATATATATATATATATATATATATATATATATATATATATATATATATATATATATATATGATGGGGTTTTTCAGTTTCTGTCTACCAAATCCACTCACAAGGCTTTGGTTGGCCCAAGGCTATAGTAGAAGACACTTGCCCAAGGTGCCACACAGTGAGGCTGAACTCAGAACCATGTGGTTGAGAAGCAAGCTTGTTACCTCACGGCCATGACTGCATATAAAGGGATGGAGCTATACTTGAACATTGTCATCACCCACTCAATATAACACATTTGAAAGAAAAGCTGCTCCCCCCAACACACACATACAAGGATAGAAATCTACTGATATATATATGCTACACATGTCAGTGTGTTGTGATGCCATCTTCATTTTATGACCTGATTTTGTTTTGATGAAAAAGTCTTTTGTTTCTCTAAGCAGCAAATGCTAAAAATAGATAACTTTTGTCTAGTCTGCTGTGCCTTTTCTGTCTGCTGAAGGGAAACCAGAAACAATAATAGAATTTCTCAATTCTCATTGCAACCTTTTGGTATTTTTGTTAACCTGGTTTTGTCATGTGTTTTAGAACTCATCCATGTTGATCGCTTAAGCTTCCATTTTAACAATGTTCTTTGATTGGAACTATTAGGAACAATAACAATAAATGTTTAAGGCCATTTATGCTTGTCAGAGTAATAGTAAGTCTTTTGGGCTCCAGAACAGTAAAGTACTAGTCAAGCATTGAAGTTGATATAATTAATAAGCCCATTCTCCCAAAAATTTCAAGTCTTGTGCCGATCTATATTAGAAAGGAATATTTTACAAAGGATGATCTTCCTGTTGCTACCCCTTTTAGTCAACTCTTATGCAATGCAAGGATTTTGTATAGCTATTTTGAGACTCAGATATACACATGCTATTATGTTTAGCTTTAGGTAACTGTTGGCTATTTGCAGACCAGTGAAAAGCTGGTAAAAGACCTAAGAAAGATGTGAAATGTAGGTCCCATTTCAGATATTTCATTAAGCATTTTAGTTAATCAGTATTTAATACATATGATTTATGTATGGGTAGATATAGTGTAGACAAAGTGTACTTGGTGTACATAAAAGTAATGGAATAGAATAAAGGCACTTGGATCATCATCATTTAATGCACACTTTTCCATGCTTGCATGGGTCAGATGGAATTTGTTGAGGCAGATGCCCTTCTTGTTACCAACCCTAATCTGTTTCCAGGCAAAGTAATATTTCCCTATGGCCAAACTATTGTTTGTATGAAGGTAGTCCTCATTTACAATCATCACATAATATCAAGCTATGGACACCATTATCTCAATTCTGACACATTCTATAATAAAAATTGGGTGATAGAGATTCTTTTAAACTGGTGTCAATCTCTTAAAACTTTCCAGTACACATACACATGATATTAAGACAAAGATACATAGTTTCACACACACACACACACACACACACACACACACATGCACGTGTGTGTGTGTGTGATGGGCTTTTTCAGTTTCCTGGAGTGGCTGTGTGGTAAGTAGCTTGCTTACCAACCACATTGTTCCGGGTTCAGTCCCACTGCGTGACACCTTGGGCAAGTGTCTTCTACTATAGCCTCGGGCCGACCAAAGCCTTGTGAGTGGATTTGGTAGACGGAAACTGAAAGAAGCCCGTCGTATATATGTATATATATGTGTGTGTGTGTGTGTGTTTGTGTTTGTTCCCCCAACATCGCTTGACAACCTATGCTGGTATGTTTACGTCCCCATAACTTAGCAGTTCGGCAAAAGGGACTGATAGAATAAGTACTTACTAGGCTTACAAAGAATAAGTCCTGGGGTCGATTTTCCCGACTAAAGATGGTGTTCCAGCATGGCCGCAGTCAAATGATTGAAACAAGTAAAAGAGTACCAAATCCACTAGGTCAACCTGCAATTTTTACAAAAAAATCAACATAGGATTTCACCCTTGGGCAAGAAGTTCCTTATGCTAATCAGCTCATGTGATCCACCATCTGCTCAGACCTGACTATCAGGTGCAGCTAATTACCTGTGACTTAAAATGTTACCATACTCACCATTTATGGCTCTATAACTAAAGATTAGTAAAATTTTGTCTGATTAAACTTCACTATCTCCACCACATAAATATATGCAACTCCTCACCAAAATGTCATGTGCATATATAAGGTTAAGCAAAATCATTTTTGTTGAGGATGGCCATAAGACCAAAATATATCTGGAGTTGTCTCATGCACTTAGCAAGAGAATTAAAATATTAGTCATGGCATAATTATTTCCTCACTGAATAGTTATTTCCTCCCTACATGATTGTTTCTGGTTAGCTTTTTTTAATGTTCCATGCTTTCAATATGTTAACATTAACTTAAATATTGTTTCTCATGCTGACGGTCTCTTTGTAATTCTCTCTCTCCCACTCTCCCTCTTTCTCTTTGTGAATTATTCTTTTCTGATATGACAAGCAATTCTCTCATTGTAAAAATACAACTCTGTTGCTGTTTGTGAAATTCTTTACTTTGTACATTATATAACTGTCTACCTTTAAAACATTTAATGACAATATTCTTCTCTTCATTAAAGCTGACAACTTCTTACAAAAACCAAGTAACTCTTCATTATACACACATATAATATATATGGTTAACCTATCACTAATAAAAAGTTCAGTACATGGGTAAAATATTATGTAACTGAAAACAATCTAGTTCACTCATAACCCTGTTCTGTTTTCCTACCTTTTCTCCTTAACTTCACTTGGATTCCATTCCTAGTACTGAAGAAATTCTATATGCAGTCTAGAAGCTATCAAATGACAAACCTATAAATACTTGAGGCAATAAGAGAAACTCATTACAGTTGCTTAAACTACAAGAATAATGGTTAATTCTCTCCTCAAATTACACTGTATTGTCTTACAGAGATAGGATACATTGGATAATGTCTTTTAGATGTAAAAAGACAAGATGGTCATGGTTAGATCATCTTTAATCATTGCTTTGAATTGGTGGGGATAACGTGGGTCTAAGCAACAATTAAAAGTGATGAACTTGTTTCTGTGCAAGACATGGTGGTCTTGTTTTACTAAAACTTCTTCATAAACCCTTGCATAAATATTGATTTCAAATTTTGACCTAAGGCCAGCAATTTTGGGAATAAAGGGTTAGTCGATTACATTGACCCCAGTACTCAAAAGGTACTTATTTTATCGACCCTGAAAGGATGAAAAGCAAAATCGACCTCAGCGGAATTTGAAGTCAAAATGTAAAGACAAACAAAATGCCACTGAGCATTTTGCCAGGCATACTTACAATTCTGCCAGCTCATTGCTTTATAACCCTTACATAAATATTGAGTGTTCAACACTGCCTTCTTCTGAAGTAAAAGATGAAGTGAAGCAAGGTTATATGTCTGCACTAGCTTTTATTTATTAATTTTTTTTTGTTATTTAATTTCTGTTATTCTACATAATACATTTATAGGTTAGCTAGACAGAGTCCAAGACTATCGGAAATAAACATTAAAGTTTTTACACTGAGCTGATAAATTTGATGAACACTTTGGTTCCAGAATGTCAAAAGAAAAATATGCTCAAAAACAGCACCAAGTCTTGAACCATGAATGATATTAGAAAATCATATCTTAGAAGTTGTCAATGAATTCTCATTTCTTATTTCTATTATTACATCTTATTCACTGACTTAGTAATGTATGTAAATTTAAAAGTTTCCGAGAGAATTTCTGAAAGGCAAAGCAAACAGCTTTTTCACCAACCACTGTAGGGTCTTAACAGACCTTAAATCTTCAGTTAAGTCTTTTTATTAATTATAAATCGTTAAGGCCTACCTCTTTCCCATCTCCTATTTCCCCTATATACTCCTTCAAACTGCACCCACCCTAATCCAACTGTCCCCTATTCATCTACTCTGAGGAGACTGATATTCATGCTCTTTCTCCTAAAGGTGTGTAACCACATAGCTCCTCTCTACCCTCTTCTCCTTTCTGTCCTCCACCCCATCCTCCATGACTTTTGTAGTCTTGTGAGCTGTATGGTGACTTCACTTGTGCTGGCAGTACAAAAACTCACCCAGTGCACTCTGTAAAGTGGTTGGCATTAGGAAGGGCATCCAGCCTTAGAAACCTTGCCAAAGCAGACACTGGAGCATGATGCGGTCCTTAGACCCCCTCAGATCCTATCAAACCATCCAATCCATGCTAGCACAGAACATGGATGTTAAATGATGATGATGATAAATAGAACATTAAGTTGATGAATTTGCAGAATGCCTTGCAAAATTCATTCCAGTTTCTGGTTTCAGAGATACAGTGCAGAGAACAACCTTTGCAATTTTTAAGCTAATCATTTGAATTGTTCCAAAATATACTTGTTTTCCATGCTCAGTTGCATTATCTCTGCACAAATTGGGAGTATGGTGGCTACAGATAAATGGTTGCAATTGAAGTGGCTATGCTCTTTTGTTGCTTGTAAATGTTGTATATAATTTATATCAATCATCTTAATCATTGAAATGCTGTACACACTCAAAAATACTTTGTTCCTTAATTAAAATGGTTTACCTTGTCCATATTTCCAGGTCAACTGAAATACAGACACACAATCAAACTGTGTGCTCTCTGTCATGTTTTTTCCACTGGTGCTACAACAGTGGCCTGACAATTTACCATATCTTCTGTATTTTCTATAATATAACTACTACAGTGGTCTTTGCAACTCAGATTTGTTAAGTGCTGATTCTATATCACCTGACTCAGTGCATCATTCTTACATTCAACTTCAGCACCCCCAACACCTTTGATGTGTCTCATCACACTGCGATGTGTGCGTTGATGATAAATTCTTGAAAGGTGGGTTTCAGTCAATTCCAGAGAAAGGTTGGGTAAAATATATAGGCACAGGCATGGTTGTGTGGTAAGAAGTTTGCTTTTCAGCCATATGGTCCTGGTTGGCAAATATCTTCAATTATAGCCCAGGGCTGGCCAAATCGTTATGAGTGGATTTGGTAGACAGGATCTGAAAGAAGCCTGCCATGAGTGTATGTGTGTTTGTTCCCACAACTACTTGACAATGGGTGTTGGTTTGATTACATGTCCATAACTTAGTGATTTGGTAAAAGGGCCTGACAGAATAAGTACTTTCTTTAAAATATATATATAAAAGTACTGGGATCAATTTGTTTGGTTAAATTCCTTCAAGTCGATGCTCCAGCATGGTTGCTGTCAAATGACCAAAATAAATATAAGATAGAAGATTTATAAGCATATACCCAACCCTTCTTTCCTAAAGAAAAGGGAAATGCTCTCTGAAATATCTCTTATGTTTTTATGTTTCTTTTCATCAAACCTCTAACTTAAGACCATTTAGAGCATACATTAATTGCACAAAAATCTCACCTAGATATTTATTCTTGTCTCTCAAATATGATGGTGTGCAAAGGAAGGAGGATAGATGAAGACATGAGACCGCTAGCTATGAGCACTATGTCTCCTGTTCAAATTGACAGATTGTTTTAATTTTTCAGCATTACATTCTGTCATTCATTGACATAAATGACAAACATTGTTGGGAATTCAGTGTTGAGACTATGAAAAAAATTTAAGTGAGAAAGAGGACTTTTGAAAGGTTTCCTCTCATGCCTACTTTTCTTCCTCTCTCCCTCGTGTCCACGCCAGCATGTTTTAACAAAGCCAGTGCTTGCCATTTGAGTCATTTTATTGAAAATTATTTTCTGACATTTTTTGAAGTATTGTTGATAAAAGAAAAAAGGTAAAATATAAATCATTTTTATCGGTAGAATTTCTCATTAAACAGTTGTAATTTTTTTAATATTTGTATTCAGAAGAAATATTATGTAAAGTAATAAATTTTCCAAAATAAGTTTTTGTTTATATTAGTGATTGTGAGGATTCTTTAAAGTCTGTGAATTAATTTGGGAAAGGTTTCTCATGGGATATTTAGTTTTATTGTGCTGTTTCTGTATGAAACTGCAATTTGTTTGTTTGTTTGTGTGTGTGTGTGTGTATGTGTGTGTGTGTGTGTATGCATGTGTGGGCTATTTCACAAAAGGTGTGGACACTGTTACCTCAATTCTGACACATTCTATAATAAAAATTGTGTTATGAGAGATTCTTCTAAGCTGGTGTCAATTTCTTAAACCCTCTCAATACACACACACACACACACACACACATGTATTCATAGATATACTCACAGATGCACATATACATATGCACATATGCACTCTCACCTCCATATACATACATGCACACATACATATACCTGATACATATATACTTACATACACATACACTCACACGTGCATACATACATACATACATACATACATACATACATGCAAGTATGACTGTATGGTTAAGAAGTTCACTTCACAACATTGTGGTTTTGAGTTCTATTGCATTGCATGGTATTCCATAAAAGCATCTTCTACCACAATCTAAGCTTGACCAAAGCATAGTGAATGAAATATCGCTTGACTGAAACCAAGTTGAAACATGTTAGTAGGACCATTCCTGTTCTTTGGTGCCAGTCATAATCTGATGCCAAGTCTAAGATCACCACTTGGCCCTTGACATCACTAGTTTTAATGGAATCCATTCCATTGCAAGCATTATTCAAGTCATGTTGCCAGACTGTGGATAACTTTCTATCTTCTACCCATCACTCACAGAGGCCGTTAAAAGGATTGAGGTACTGACCTTTTACTCTGGCAAAAAAGGCAGTCTGATTTTGAGGAAAATTTTGCTACTATTTCTAACTGGCCATGGAACAGCATAGAAGCTTCCCATTGACTCAGTGTGCTGCATGGTTAACTGAGCATGTTGCTCTTTTTTTTTTGGGGGGGGGGGTGATTTTTATCTTCTATTTTTTTATCTTTTACTTGTTTCAGTCATTAAACTGCAGCCATACTGGAGCACTGCCTTCAATAATTTTTAGTTGACCCCAGTACTTAGTTTTTCTTTTAAGGCTGACACTTATTTTATTGGTCTATTTTGCCAAACCACTAAGTTACAGAGACATAAACACACCAACACCAGTTGTCAAGCAGTGGTAGGAGACAAACGCAAACACAGACACACACATACACCTACATATATATACAATAGGTTTCTTTCAGTTTCTGTCTCCCAAATTCATTCACAAGGTTTTGCTTAATCCAAGGCTGTAATAGAAGACACTTGCCCAAGGTACTACACAGTAGGAGTGAACCCAGAACTATGTGTCTGGGAAGCAAGCTTCTTACCACACAGCCTATTTTATTTATTTGGTGGATGATAACTAGAACTGACAGAAGGTTGCCTTATGTAGTACCAGCCAAGTTATATTCAGTATCTCAGGACTTTTGCTATTGCAGTTTACAGTCAGCTCACAGAATTTCCAACTTTTGAGGCCATTAATGTTGTAACTATTTTGATGCGTTAATGAGGAACAGCAATGATCTTTAGAGTGATAGTGTACAGCAATAGCCCTCATATGACCCTTGACAGGGTTATATGACATTTTGTCATTGAAGTTTATGTGCAATAAATTGGTTATACTTGTACAATACACAAAATACAATTCCCAGTAATATTCAATTATGTAAGTATAATGGGATTTTTAAAAACATTGAATGGCTATGGGGGTCTGGTTGAGTAAAACAGTAATCAAAAGAGCCCACAGGTTGAGAGCCACTGATGTACGGAATGGGAGAAACAGTCAATTTAGAGCAGTAGTATAATGGTATCATTCTGTGTTGCTGTCTGCATTTGACTGATACGTGAGAGAGTGAATTCAGTTTTATGGAGTTATGTGCACTGGTGTGTCTCAGTGAGAAAAACAGTGATGTTTGGGAGTGATAGCATAGTGCTGATGCGATTGTGTTACTGTGTTTCAATGAAGCATGAAAAGACAATGAGTTCTAGTGATGGTGAGGGTTGAGGTTGCATTACTATCTCTGAATAAACTAGGAGAAACAAGCTTATAGTGGGACTTCCAAAATGAGATTGAGAAAGTATTAATATAAAACTTGTCTCTGTAACATTGTTGTGTCTAAATCAGCTGACAACAGTAGTGATTTTCAGAATGACAGACTAGTAGTAATAGTGGTGTTTTGGTGGGTTGTCGTGTCCATATGTGATGGCAGACTGATTTTTAAAAGACAGTTTATGTTTCAAAATGAAACAGTAAAAGAAAATAACTACAGTGATACCTCCCAATATGAGTTTAATTTGTTCCATGACCGAGCTCATCTTACGATTTACTCGTTTTACCAATCAGTTTTCGCCATTGAAATTAACTAAAATATAATTAATCTGTTCCAGCCCTGCAAAACCACTCAAAAATAATCTTTTATGGGTTTTAAAACAGAAAAGGTGTAGTTACAAGTAAAATGACAATGATAAAAAAAAGAGAATGCAAAAGAAATATGTGAACTGGTTTTATTAACTGAATTTTGTGTGCTCGTACTGCAGATTTCCGCTTATACTTCAAGACAAAAATTCACACAAGTCTCGGCTTGTACAGCAAATTACTCATACAATGGGGCACTTGTACTGCGAGGTTCTACTGTATTAGATTTTATGTGGTGAATGTCATAGAGAAATGGTAAGCTTTTAACAAGCTGAAAATGCGTGGTTTAGCAATCTAAACGGTACATTTTCAGCTTGTCAATGCAAGTTTATTTAGAAAAAGGTATGAATCAGGCAATTTACCTTGAGTAAAATAGTTGGTAGGCAGTAAACATTAATAAAGTAAACTGTTAACAAAAGGTATTACCACTACAAATATTTTCACAATACAGGATGTTTACTTATATGTCGGCACAGAAATGGCTGTATGGTTAAAATGCTAGCTCCCCAGCCACATGGTTGTGGGTAAAGACATTTTTGGGCAAATGTCTTCTACTATAGCCTTGTAAGTGGATTCAGTAAATGGAAACTGAAAGAAGCTTGTCATGTGTATGAGTGTGTGTGTGTATGCATGTGTGAGTATGTTTTTGTGTCGCCTTGGCTTGACAGCATATCATTATTATAAATGAATGTCATTCATCGCCAATTGACTGTGAAAACATGTCTGGTCATGGAGACAATAACTTTGTATGGAAACAAGGGTACTGGGCAACAGGAAGGGTATCTGGCTATAGAAAGTCTGCCTTAAACTCTCTCTGACCCACACAAACATGGAAAAGTGAGCATTAAAACGATGACAATGACGGATACTACATCAATTTCCATGTTCTGTATTTCAGTTTTTCCTTAGACTACCTGAAGTACCTCCTCAATAAATGCAGTGTATGTATTTGGAAGGATTAAGAGTTCAGTGTTAAAAGACCTGTCAGTCCTCACTTTGGTCTGGTGAGTCTGTGTATGTCTTTGTGTTTGTTCTCTAACCATTGCTTGGCAACTGGTGTTAGTTTGTTTACATCCCTATAAATTAGTAGTTTAGTTAAAGAGGCTGAAATAAATAAGAACCAAGACTTAGAAAATAGGTACTGGAGTTGATTTATTCAACTAAACCATTCAAAGTAGTGCCCCAGCATGGCTGCAGTCCAACGACTGAAACAAGTAAAAGATAGATATGCCTGTGTGTGTGTGTGTATAGGTTTTTGTGTGTATCTTCACAGTGACATCACTTGAATGATGGTGATGTGTTTATATCATGCATAAACAAAATTCAACAACTCTGTGGTTTGACATTAAAAGCATAGATTAAAGGAATTTGCTTGGAAAGAAGTAAGGGTTGGCATCAGAAAGGCTATCTGGCTATAGAATATTGCTCCAAGAAGTCTTGTTCAACCTGTGGGAAAAGTGGTGGTGGTGATATACTTTGGAGTTGAAAGGTAAGGAAAAATTAGGCTTGTCTAACATTGGAGTATTAGCCTTTTCTGAAATTATGTATTGCATGTTATGCATTAAATTGGCATTTTTATATTGGTACAGGTGTAGCTGTGTAGTTAAGAAGTTTGCTTCCCAACCATGTAGATTTGTGTTCAGTCCCAGTGCATAGCACTTTTGACTGTGAAAACATGTCTGGTCATGGAGACAATAACTTTGTATGGAAACAGGGGTGCTGGGCAACAGGAAGGGCATCTGGCTATAGAAAGTCTGCCTTAAACTCTCTCTGACCCACACAAACATGGAAAAGTGAGCATTAAAACGAGTGTATTTGGTAGATGAAAACTGAAAGAAGCTTGTCATATATATGTATGTGTGTGTGTATTTATGTATCGACTGATTATGCAAATGATCAGTTGGCTGGTTAAATAACTAATTATAAAGAAGTGAAATTGAACCAGTGCATGTGTTTACTATTGGTGTAATGATCTTCCAAAGATACAACAAAGTGTATATGTGTGCATATGTTTATGTGTACCCTTGACTAGATATCACACGTTTGTCGCAAATGAGCATCATCATCATACAAGCAAAGTTGTCTGTTTCCAATCTTCTGCAAAAAACATATCTAGCTATGAGAAAATATTACCTTGCTTTCTTTGAAACAGGTGAGGGTTGGCAACAGGGTAGGCATCCTACTGTAAAACATCATAAACACACCAACACCACTTGTCAAGCAGTGGTGGTGGGACAAACACAGACATAAACACACACACACACACGATGGGCTTCTTTCAGTTTCTATCTACGAAATCCACACACAAGGCCTTGGTCAACCCAAGACTATAGTAGATGACACTTGCCCAAGGTGTCATGCAGTGGAACTGAATCTGGAACCATGTGGTTGGGAAGCAAACTTCTTAGCATGCAGCCATGCCTATGCCAGTGATGATGATAAATTGGAGATATTTACAGTTTTAGTCTGGATAAGTTAAGCCTACATTGTCTATTCAGAGGGGCATGGCCTTAGTATGAATACCACAACTTTTCAACTTACAATTCTATCCTTTTAAAATTTAGGACATTTTAACATTGTCAAAAATAAAACCATTTTATTAACTTTCAACTTTTGATTTCTTTGCAGCAAAATGACCCTTCAACCCAGGATGACGATGTCGTTGAAGTAACAGAGAACAATTAAAGCTTCTACCATGATCCTCTTTTATGATACTGAAAATAATTAAAGGCTATCTTCTTATTCAAATGTATCAAACAGATTAAAAACCTTATATTATTCTTTTATTCCTCCAATCAGCTATATAAGAATGTGTGTATGCTCTACTTTTATCTGACTTTAATCCAACTAACATAATATCTTTATTTGCTATATTCATTTTAATAAAATTAAATCTTAATAAACTTCTTATGTCTATTGTTTTGTGTGCATATGCGAGGACAATCTTTTGAAAATAGTTGGTACTGTGGTAAATATTTTGATAAGCAATGCTAAGCATAATAATAAATGAAAATAGGCAAAGATGTGGATAATGTTGAAAAGCAATTTCATGCAGGATATCTATATATATAAAACTGAAAATGTCTGTATGTGTGCATCACAAAAACTCAAGAACTACCCAAATGATTTCATTAAAATTTTACACATGCCTTACTTGGTCGATGCAGTGTCAAGGGCCAAAAACATTTTCAGCTTCTTGTGTCATGTGAGCCTGGACGGATGTCAAAACTGAAAGAATAACATCCATATAGTAATGTGAGATACTTTCAATTTAATACTTTCACTGTTAATACTGAAACTATTATCTCACATATATACATGCATACACATATATTATGTATATATATATATATATCCATATTATGTATATATTTATATATATTATGCATATATATATATATATATATATATATATATATATATTATGTATATATAATTATGTATATATATATTATGTGTATATATATATATATATATATACATATATTATACCCAATGAGGAGTCACACCCAATGACTGGTGTAGCAGCACCATAGTAAATTGCTACAAAGGTAAAGGTGACGCTTTAGACACTAATAATTACAGAGGCATCAAGCTGTTAGATCAGGTTATGAAAGTTACGGAGAGGGTCATAGCCCAACTAATTAGGGAGCAAATCAATTTAGATGAGATGCAGTTTGGGTTCGTGCCATGTAAAAGCACCACTGATGCCATATTTGTAGTGAGACAGCTGCAGGAGAAATATCTAGCCAAGGATAAACCTCTGTACCTGGCCTTCGTTGACATGGAGAAAGCCTTTGACAGGGTCCCCCGATCCCTTATCTGGTGGTCAATGAGGAAACTTGGGATAGAAGAATGGTTAGTGAGAGCTGTGCGAGCCATGTACAGAGATGCTGTCAGTAAGGTGAAGGTTGGAAATGAGTACAGTAATGAATTCCGGGTAGAGGTAGGGGTCCACCAAGGTTCCGTCCTCAGCCCCCTACTATTTATCATAGTCCTCCAGGCGATCACAGAGGAATTCAAGACAGGTTGCCCCTGGGAGCTCCTCTATGCTGATGACCTTGCACTAATTGCGCAGTCACTATCAGAACTAGAGGAGAAGTTTAAGGTGTGGAAGCAAGGACTAGAATCGAAGGGCCTTAGAGTCAGCCTAGCAAAAACCAAAATCCTAATAAGTAGGAAGGTAGATAAAACACAAACCCCTTCAGGTAGATGGCCCTGCTCAGTATGCAGTAAAGGAGTAGGTAGTAACTCTATAAGATGTACCCGGTGCAAGCTATGGACACATAAGAGGTGCAGCAATATCAAAGGCAGATTAACTACAAAGTTAGTCTTTGTATGTGGCAGATGTTCAGGTGCAATAAACACTGTAAACAAACAGGAAACAACTTCTATCTCATTCCAGGGAGAAAAACTAGAGGTAGTTGATAGCTTCCGCTATCTGGGTGACCAAGTTAGTAGTGGGGGTGGGTGCGCTGAAAGTGTAACTGCTAGAATAAGAATAGCCTGGGCCAAGTTTAGAGAGCTCTTACCTCTGCTGGCGACAAAGGGACTCTCACTCAGGGTAAAAGGCAGACTGTATGACGCATGTGTACGAACAGCCATGCTACATAGCAGTGAAACATGGGCTGTGACTGCTGAGGACATGCGTAAGCTCGCCAGGAATGAAGCCAGTATGCTCCGCTGGATGTGTAATGTAAATGTGCATACCCGTCAGAGTGTAAGTATCTTGAGAGAAAAGCTGAACATAAGAAGCGTCAGTAGTGGTGTGCAAGAGAGACGATTGCGCTGGTTTGGACATGTGGTGAGAATGAATGAGGATAGCTGCGTGAAAAAGTGCCACTCCCTAACAGTTGAGGGAACCCGTGGAAGAGGTAGGCCCAGGAAGACCTGGGCTGAGGTGGTGAGGCAAGACCTTCGAACATTGGGCCTCACCGAGGCGATGACTACTGACCGAGACCTTTGGAAATGTGCTGTGCGTGAGAAGACCCGGCAAGCCAAGTGAGATCGTTGCCAGTGCCTCTGGACTGGCTCTTGTGCGGGTGGCACATAAGATGTACCATCCTGAGCGTGACCGTTGCCAGTACCGCCTGACTGGCCTTGTAGGATTTTCGAGCGAGATCGTTGCCAGTGCCCCTGGACTGGCTCTTGTGTGGGTGGCACATAAAAGACACCATTTCGAGCGTGGCCGTTTTCGTGCGGGTGACACGTAAAAGCACCCACTACACTCTCTGAGTGGTTGGCGTTAGGAAGGGCATCCAGCTGTAGAAACTCTGCCGAATTAGATTGGAGCCTGGTGTAGCCATCCAGTTGCACCAGTCCTCAGTCAAATCGTCCAACCCATGCTAGCTTGGAAAGCGGACGTTAAACGATGATGATGATATATATATATATATATATATATATAATGTATATAAATATATAATGTATATATATATTATGTATATATATATATATATATATATATATATAGTGTATATATATATATATGTGTATATATATATATATATATTATATATGTTATGTATATTTTAATAATTTAGAGAAGAACCACCATGGTGCAACTTACACGAAGAAGGAGATCAGACACCATCAAGAAAAGTGTACTATACAAAACTAGTTTAAAAATCTAAAAAATCCAAGGGAGGATTTATAATACATAAAATCTATGAAATATTGGACTAATAATTAAAATCGGTTACGTTTAAGAAACGAAAGTGGGAGAAAGAATACGCACGTTTCATGGCCACATAACAGTGGGAAGTATCTGGTTAATCTACAATGAATCAAACAAGATAAATACCACGCAATATGAGGACACTCTTCAGGTCCAGTAACTTCAAAAAATGTATCTTAAATTTAAAAATGCATAAAATAAGAAACGTATAAAAATCTGTCTGTTTAAGCAACATTTAGTACAAAGGAAATTGTCAAGGTTTTATAATAAAACACATCAAATAACAATAAATATCTGTCAAATTTAAGGCATATAACGTCAATTGTGGAGATAATATCTGTAGATATGGAAAAGGAAACGTATATAACAAAAGTGTGATTAGCTAGTAAAGGGAAAAAAACGTGCAAGAATATAAGGAAAAAAAAGCAACATCACTTTTATAAGCTCCATGTCTGTATGCTGATGTTTTATCAAGAATTTTCCAGGTTACTTTAAAAGGACGGGTGTCATTCTCTTTCAATTCCCAGATGTGCTTTGCAAGACTAGTCGCTGTGCTGTTCTCGGGGTATCGGAAGGAATTTCGGTGGGAATAGAATCGAGTCTTTAATGAATTTTCTGAAGCCCCTGTGTCTTATATTCCTGCGAGTCATTTATTTGCACTTTGGCTCTAAAACAATACCTTTTCCAAGACATTTTCCTTCCAGCGGACAAGTCTCATCTTTACAGTTACAATTCCTCGGATTATATTCGGCACTGTAGTTGTCTGTAATAATTTTTGTATTGTGCTGGCTAATAAAAGAGACGAAGTTTTTGCAAGAATAGCTAACCTTCAGCGTTGTCCTATTAAATATTCTATAGAACTTATGGCTAGGTTGAACATGCCTAGAGACTAATTTTAAGAATTCCCTACCTACATTAGTTTTTACAGCCTTATTAAATGCTGGGTCAAGCCACAAAACTTTCCTAGTCCTAGTTCTACGTGGCCTATTATTGCTAGAATTAACTTGATTATATTGGATCTTCTCCGAGAATCCACTTTTCCTTAATGCATTATTGTAATACAGCGCAGCATTTTGAAATGCTGTCTCATCCGAAGAAATTGATGATATTCGCCTTCCTACATTACTAGGTTCTTAAGAATTACGGGTGAATGATTAGATTCTTTGCTAACATAACATAGCTTTTCATTGGGTTTATGGTAGGGCTTAAATTTATCTAAGCTGATATCTAAAAAAAATCTACGCTTTTAAGGTTACTTTCTATCGTAATCCGTAAGCCCATCCTTTGGAAGAAAGTAATCAGATTCTCCTTAAGTTTATCTAACTCATGACCGTTTAAATTATGGGTGACTATAAGCCCGTCATCCCTGTATAATCCTGCATCTATAAAAGGGAATTCTACAAGCAGATTATGCAAAATATAAGCTCCTATAAGTACACATAACTCTGCCCCATCATATGCTCCCATCAGTACATCGAAAAGAGAATCCTCACTCTTTTTGACTCAGATAGAATCCTCGTGAAAAAGAAGAGATCTCTTTGCATGCAGGATAATATCTATTTCCTAGTCTTCGATGGTGACACTGCTTGGCGAAGTCTAATGCTTTTAGAAGCAAAGGCCTAGATATTGACGGGTAAAAGTCAACAATATCAAACTGTAGATTTTCAGTTTTGCTTATGGCTAATCCCTTTGAACCAATCTATCACTGACTTGCTATTTTTCCAAAACCCGTAAAATTAATTCACTATCTAACTTACTTATAATACGATCTAAAATGTATTTGCTAATAATACCAATTTCAGTTTTAGCAGGAATAATCAGTCTACATCTAGCGTTCCTATTAAAATTAGCTTTATGGTTTTTTCGAGTGATAAAGGGGTGACGCGGCGGGAGATATTCTATACTATCACTAACTTTAAGTTTGTTACCAATTCTTCTTGCCTCCAAATTCACCTCTTTATATAAATTTGCGTTGTCTTTTTTGTGTCTGTAATGCTGTTCGAAAGTAAACGCTTATAAACGACTTTATCAACCACGTATAACTTATTTGTCTTATCAGAGTTTACGAAGATCTTATCCGAGTTCTTTATATCTCTAATTTTTTCCTTCATATCTCTCTGCAGTTGGTTGTTGAATTTGCGGAATTTAATTTTTCTAATGAGCCCGAAAAGGCCTTTTTCAAAGGCTTCCAATTCCGAAATAGGTGGTGGATTTTTGGAAGATTTAAGTCCGTATTTGTTTCCGTTAGTTTTCTGTTTATATATATATATATATATATATACAATGTTAATTCTCTAAATGAAGTATTAACAGTAACTGCACGATAAAGTGTAGTATATTGCCACTTAAGTGTGGCTGACCCCTAGGGGTGGATGTTACTGTTGCTTTTAGCCCCAGGAGGACATCTCCTCCAGCTGGCTTATCGACACACGACTGTGTCCTGTTTGCCAAGGGAGTTATCCCTCTCACCACGGCCAGCTGCTGGCCGTGGTGAGAGGGATAACTCCCTTGGCAAACAGGACACAGTCGTGTGTCGATAAGCCAGCTGGAGGAGATGTCCTCCTGGGGCTAAAAGCAACAGTAACATCCACCCCTAGGGGTCAGCCACACTTAAGTGGCAATATACTACACTTTATATATATATATATATATATATATATATATATATATATATATATATATATATATATATATATTATATGCATATATATATATTATGTTTATATATTTATTTATTTATGGGTTTCAGCCAAGTGGCTGTGGTCATGCTGGAGCACCACCGTGATTTTCTGTCTTTATGCTTTGCTCTCTTCACGTTCCTTGCATGGCTCTTCTCCTGCACCTGATATAGTCAAATCAAGAGTTTTGATGGCACATCTGGTGTATATGAGAATTTGACATCGCTTCCCTAAACTGTGTCTCATTTCGAGCCATTGGTTCGTCTGGTATCGTGGAGAGGAAAGCGTCGAGTTTTGTCTTGAAGACCTCCACATCCGTGTCTTGCAGGTCTCTCAAATGTTTTGGCAGGGCATTGAAGAGCTGAGATCCTCTGAAACCGAGGCTGCTGCAGTATCTTGTTCTTATGTGAGATGCAGTGGACGGCACCTTTGGCACCATGCAGTGGCGACCCGTGCGGGCATTCCTGTAGTATTTGATGCCAAAGTTCGGCAACAGTCCTTCCAGTATTTTCCATATGTATATTATTACATATCTCTCCCGCCTGCGTTCCAGGGAGTAGAGACCTAGTACCTTCAGTCGCTCGCTGTAGTTCATCTGCTGGACTGTGGCGATCTTTTTTGTATAGTGCCTCTGAATTGCCTCGAGTTCTACTGTCCGTTTGACACTGTGTGGTGACCACAACTGAGAGCAATAGTCTAGGCGGCTCAGGACAAATGTCTTCCATAGAGTCAACATGACTTTTTGATCCCTTGTACGGAATGTCCTCAGTATCCACCCCTCCAGCTGTCTGCACTTTGCTGTCAACTTGACAATGTGCATGTGAGATGATGCATCACTACACATGTTGATGCCCAGGTCTCTCACGGCTTGTGGTTCTGGGATTGCAGTACCTCCAGGTCCTGTGTATGCCAGTTGGGAGGCACTTGTGGCCTTGTAGCGCAGTAATTGAAATTTTTCCGCATTGAACTGCATATTGCTTTGCTCTGCCCACTCATATATCGCATTTAGGTCATTCTGTAGGCTTACAATATCATCAGGATTCTTTATTGCCTGAGATAGTTTTGTGTCATCAGCGTAGCTAGTGACAGTGGCTCTCCGAGTGACCGTGGGCATGTCCAGAAGGGCCACTATGAACAGTAGTGGCCCCAGGACAGTTCCTTGCGGAACACCGCTCAATATCTGTGTTTCCCTAGATAGTTCTCCATTGGCTGCAACTGTCTGACTTCTACCATTCAGAAAGTCATGCAGCCATTCTCCTAATTTACCAGTTATGCCAAGGTTTCGCAGCTTGTGATATATCAAGCCATGATCAACTTTGTCAAAGGCTTTTGCAAAGTCGAGATATATCACATCAACATTTGAATGGTCAAGTAGCTGCTTCAGGACCCAGTCATAATGCTGCAAGAGCTGCGTGAGGCAGCTTCTACCTGGACGGAAACCATGCAGGGTCTCATTCAGCAAGTCATTTTCTTCTAGGAACGCAATCAATCTCCTTCTGACAATTCGTTCCATGACTTTGCTAATATGTGAAGTCAGAGAGATGGGCATGTAGTTCCCAGCCTCTGCCCTGCTTCCGCCTTTATGGATATATATATATTATGTATATATATATATATATATATATATATATATATATATATATATTATGTATATATTATGTATGTATATATATATATATATATATATATATATATATATATGTTGTTGTACTTGGGGATGGTCATATTGCCAGTTTAGCCAATAAAAACACACGCACTGTATATTTGGTGTTAATTTTTTTTTTTTTTTTTTTTCAGCTTTATATTACATTAATCTTAATCTTAATCTTATTTCGGCCAGAGTTCTTTCGTCACACTTCTGTGACCTCATCAGTGGTCCTTTGTTTCCTTCTTTCTTATGTGTGTCTCACCTTGCTAACTATCAGCCATTTTGTATTTTGTATTCCTATTGTATGTGTCTACGCATGCGTGTCCTTCAATGTGTCTGTGTCTTTTGTAAGTGCATGTGTGTATGGGGAGTGTCTGTATCACCTATATTCTCTGGTAATACGTGTTCGTTTGTATTAGTTTTTATTTATTTATATGTTCATGTGTGTGTGTGTGTGTGTGTTTTTTTTTTGTTTTTTTTTTTAATGTGTTTAATTAAATTTTGTTAACGTATGTAGTATTTAATTCCATTTGTTTATCTATGTATTGTATTATACTTTGTTCCTATTATTGGTTTATGGGTAACATGTTGTCACATGCTGTGGTTTGTTAGTGGCGTATGTTAGTGTTCCATTCTAGTTTCCTATTCAGGCTAGGTTTCCCTTCTATTATGTGTGTAGCTTCAGTAATTTGTCTAAGTGCTGCATCACTGCTATGTGTAGATAAGATTTTAATTTCTATGTTGTTGATTGAGCCTCTATGTTCTTGCTCAGCGTGCTGGTACAGAACTGATGAGTTCTTCCCTTCCTTAAGTTCCCTCCAATGTTCGTTTGCCCGCTCCCCTATACTCCTTGCTGTTTCGCCTACATATGTCGTTGTCTTATTTCTGCATCGTCCCTCTGTACATCTTATACTATAGACCACATTTCTGGTTTTGCAGTTCGTTTGTGGGCTAAATCTACATACGATACAGTTCCTATCAGTGCAGGGGGTTCTACTGAAAGGGTATGTTCTACTGATAAGGGATTTGATAGGGTTGCCTGGCCTTTCAACAACCTTAATTCTTAGCTTAAGTTTGTCTAGGGCCCTTCTAAAGCGGTACGCCAGTTCGCCTCTAGGGGTGGTGTCGACGAACATGACGCTTTGGTACTTGTGGCTATTGTACCATGAGCTTGCCTTCCCTATTTTCTTCTTAGTTCTTTCTATGGTGTTCCATGATTTGCTCCTATAGAGTGGGCAAATCCCATTCCTATCGTTGCGTTTGATTGTTTCAAACTTCTTCATAGCTCCTTTGTAAACCCTGATCCTTTCTTTATGGCTGTAACCCGAGAACTGCATGCGGTGGACGAAATGTTGTATATGTCTCTTTAATTCTGTAGGGTCGCACATGCAGGAGACATTTCGCATTACTCTGACGAGGTCTGCCATCAATATGTTGAATTTGGCATTGTCCGCAATAGCCGAGTTCCGGTGGGTCAGGTACTTGGAGGCCATAGGTTTTGTATAGTGTGAATGGAGGATTCTGGTTTTATTGTTCTTAGTTTCTAGCCAGAGTTCAGTATCTAATACAGGTAATCTATGGTTAGGGTGTTTAGTAGGGTAGTCTATCGTAACTCTAATACTCTGGTGGATGGAGTTAGCTATTTGCTGGATGCTCTCCATAGTCTTAGTTTCTATTTCTATTTCAGGGGTACTCTCTTGTGGGGGTGTCTTTACCACTAAGTTGATATCATCGACATATCGAGAGTACACATTCACGAGTATGGAGTTCTGTGTCAGGCGTTCCTTAAGCCTTCTGTCCCACCATACCATGAAAAGATTGGCCACATCACCGGCGATACTAACCCCGATGGCTGCCCCCTCGTCCTGGGCGTATAATTTGTTGTTAAATTTAAAGGTGTGGCCTTTTAGGGTGACCTTTATACTAGCTCCTAGTGCATGTGCGATCATTTTCTTTACCTGGTGGATATTAGTGGGGGTCCGTATGGCTCTGGTCCATCCACTCCATCTCTCTATAGGGGTCTTCCTAGCCATAGAGGTAATTGTGGGTGGTCTACCTCTTAGACGTCTACTAGGGCAGAAATCTCTAAGGTCGTATCTATCTAGATATGCATCGTCATATGTCAATCTAAGTAGGAGGCCCAGTTCTTCTGTGTTGACTTTTTGGAACTCTACTTCGCTCTCGTTGATCATTTCCACGCACTTTTCCACTGCAAAATCCACGTCGATAGATGGGTATAGTGATACCACATCCATGCTACCCACTATACACCCTGTCAGGTTGCAAGTGTTGTTGCAGTCGTTGATCCTGCTGAGGAGATCTTCCGTGCTGTCACAGACATCAGGTGACATCTGGATTATGGGGCGTATGATCATTGAGAGGAAGCAGGAGATCCTGTAGTTACTAGCGACATTCGCTCCACAGACTGGTCTTGTTGGTGGTCCCACTACAGGATTAGTTGTTACTTTGTGGTCCTTACGGAGCCCATACAGCGTCGGGATATCATTGTTCCAGGCTTGGAAGTTGTTGGCTGTGCGCTTCTGTACTCTCGATATGTCGATGATATCAACTTAGTGGTAAAGACACCCCCACAAGAGAGTACCCCTGAAATAGAAATAGAAACTAAGACTATGGAGAGCATCCAGCAAATAGCTAACTCCATCCACCAGAGTATTAGAGTTACGATAGACTACCCTACTAAACACCCTAACCATAGATTACCTGTATTAGATACTGAACTCTGGCTAGAAACTAAGAACAATAAAACCAGAATCCTCCATTCACACTATACAAAACCTATGGCCTCCAAGTACCTGACCCACCGGAACTCGGCTATTGTGGACAATGCCAAATTCAACATATTGATGGCAGACCTCGTCAGAGTAATGCGAAATGTCTCCTGCATGTGCGACCCTACAGAATTAAAGAGACATATACAACATTTCGTCCACCGCATGCAGTTCTCGGGTTACAGCCATAAAGAAAGGATCAGGGTTTACAAAGGAGCTATGAAGAAGTTTGAAACAATCAAACGCAACGATAGGAATGGGATTTGCCCACTCTATAGGAGCAAATCATGGAACACCATAGAAAGAACTAAGAAGAAAATAGGGAAGGCAAGCTCATGGTACAATAGCCACAAGTACCAAAGCGTCATGTTCGTCGACACCACCCCTAGAGGCGAACTGGCGTACCGCTTTAGAAGGGCCCTAGACAAACTTAAGCTAAGAATTAAGGTTGTTGAAAGGCCAGGCAACCCTATCAAATCCCTTATCAGTAGAACATACCCTTTCAGTAGAACCCCCTGCACTGATAGGAACTGTATCGTATGTCGATTTAGCCCACAAACGAACTGCAAAACCAGAAATGTGGTCTATAGTATAAGATGTACAGAGGGACGATGCAGAAATAAGACAACGACATATGTAGGCGAAACAGCAAGGAGTATAGGGGAGCGGGCAAACGAACATTGGAGGGAACTTAAGGAAGGGAAGAACTCATCAGTTCTGTACCAGCACGCTGAGCAAGAACATAGAGGCTCAATCAACAATATAGAAATTAAAATCTTATCTACACATAGCAGTGATGCAGCACTTAGACAAATTACTGAAGCTACACACATAATAGAAGGGAAACCTAGCCTGAATAGGAAACTAGAATGGAACACTAACATACGCCACTAACAAACCACAGCATGTGACAACATGTTACCCATAAACCAATAATAGGAACAAAGTATAATACAATACATAGATAAACAAATGGAATTAAATAC